>NC_059275.1:16737232-16762232 GCF_017591435.1 Portunus trituberculatus
CACACACCCTCCACACCCACACTCCACACCTCCCACCACACACCACACCCTCCACACCTCCCACCGCACCCGACACCCCGACACCCCCACGCCACGCAGTCAAGTCCCTAGCGTTCTGTGTCGTTGTCGCCGTGAGTCTTATCTCGGACACACGTGGCGCGGCGGGACAAGGCGCCTTACATGGGGCGTGGGGCAGCGATCCAGTAGGCCCTTGGGGAGATTATTGCAACTCCTTGACCCCCGATGTCCCGTGGCAGCCTCGGGTGACACTCTGAAGGAGGCGCTGCAGTGATTTGATTCAGTGCCGCGGCGAGGACGTGGACTTGTAACGACGAGGAAATTATAAATAGATAAATAGATGAATGAATTAACTGTCGTGCTTAGTAATTTATTGGTTGGTTTAACAAGAACGAGGAAAAGAAATTTCTATGTATCATATGTGGAAACTGATTAATTATTTGATTGATGGATTTAACAGACACAAAAATATGCATCCCACGTAGCAGTTCTGACTCAATGACACTCTAATGACACCATAACAACAGACACACTATACAGAACTCATCCATAACACACCAAGTCCATAACATCTAACTTTATCAGAAAACCATCGCTACTGACTCCATAAACAAACCTAATCTTATCTAAACTAACCTAACCTAACCAATTCCACAAAACCTATCTAACTAACAGAAAACCACACTAGTGACTCCATAAACAACATGATGTAACCTAACCTAACCTAACCTAACTTAACTTAACTTGACCTAACCTAACTTGACCTAACCTAACCTAACCTAACCTAACTTGACCTAACCTAACCTAACCTAACCTAATCTTATCTACCTAAACCTCTACCAAACCTTATCAAAAACTCTGCCACTTCCACAAACGACGACACACCTGCTTCTCTGCCTCACCTGCCGCCGTGTGTGAGGTCCCCCGTCTTTCTCCCCTCCATGGGACTGTCAGTAACTCAATTTGCATCCCACGATAGAGAGTTCGGGATAAATTAAGTAACACGGCTGCTGAAACAGATAGTAACACAGACCGTAAGTTTTCAAGGCTAGGTACTGATTACACACAAACACACACACTCACACAAACTCTCTCTCTCTCTTTCTCTGTCTATATATAACTACCGTCTATTTTGCAGTGTAGCATAATATAGTAGTTCGTCTGTCCAGCACCAGGAGGCGAGCTAATCTCAACACCAACAAACAAGGCGACACACAGATCACGTGACACCCGAGCCACCTTCCCTTGCCTCACCTCCTTCCAACACCCCTTCCCCTCACTCTCCCCTCAACCTCCACCGTTCCCTCTCATCACCACCTCCCCTCGTCCCCTCCTTCGTCCCCCATCACGTCGCCAAATCACAACACAGCACAGTTTCACGTCGATTCCGTCCCCTCACCCCCTCCCCTCACTCTGATAACCTGAGGGGTCGAGTGAGGGGCGCGGGTCACTGTGTGGGGGTCATGTTGCATTCCTACCGTGACCTCAGAAGCTACAGTCGCCTCCCCATCCCCCGCCACCCCCAGCGACCACCTACACAGACGCTCTTGTCGGAGAGAAGAGGGGAGCGGGGGTTGAAGGGGTGAGGTGGAGGAAAAGGGAATGCTGTGAGGGATGGAGGGAAGAATTGAATGGATAGGAGGGGAAAGGAATGATTGGAGAGAAAATAGGGAGAGGGGTGGAAGAGTGAACTGGAGGGGAATTGAGGGGTGGAGGAAAGGGGAGTGTTGGAGGAATGGAGGGAACTTGAGGGAAAGGAGGGGAAAGAGGGGAGGAAGAGTAGAAGGGAGGGGTAGGGGTGGTAGGAGAAGTGGGAGGGTGGAGGAAAGGAAGAGTGATGAGTTGGAGGGATGGAGGGAAAAGAGGGGAAAGGAGAGGAGAGGAAGGTTGGGTGGGGAGGGGGAGGAGGGAGAGCGAGAGGGGAAAAATGGAGGGAGAGGTGTTGAGGTGGCTACTGTAAAGCCGAGGTGACAATGTGTGTGTGTGTGTGTGTGTGTGTGTGTGTGTGTGTGTGTGTGTGTGTGTGTGTGTGTGTGTGTGTGTGTGTGTGTGTGTGTGTTTGCCTTTTAATTATTTTTGTTTTAAGAGTTTTTTTTTCTCTCTCTCTCTCTCTCTCTCTCTCTCTCTCTCTCTCTCTCTCTCTCTCTCTCTCTCTCAGACACTTCAGCTGTATATCCTCTCAGTGACCGCTACTACGCCGCAACACAACACACACACACACACACACACACACACACACACACACACACACACACACACACACACACACCGCTACTTATCCCATACATTCCTCTCTACTTTCCTGAGAGAGAGAGAGAGAGAGAGAGAGAGAGAGAGAGAGCGGTAAGAAGGAAGAACATAACTAAAGAAACAAAGAAAGGACGGGAAGAGAACGAGAAGAGAAGAGAAGAGCGATGATGGAAGGGAGACAGAAGGAATAGAGGGAAGACAGAAGAGGAAGAGGAAGAGGAAGATAAGATAAGAGGGAGAAAAGAAGATAAAGAGAGGAGAAAAAAAAAAAAAACGGGAAACAGGAGAAAAGAAACGGGAAGGAAGAACGGGAATATAAAGGAAGGACGAGAGGAAGACAAGAAGACAAAAGGAAGAAAAAAAAAAAAAACGAGGAAAGAGAAAGATAAAAGCAAGAGAAGAGAATAAAGACAGGAGGAGACAGGAGGAAGGCGGGAAGAAGTGAGGAAGAAGAAGAAGAAGAAGAAGAAGAAGAAGAAGGAGGAAGAGGAAGAGGAGGAGGAGGAGGAGGAGGAGGAGGAGGAGGAGGAGGAGGAGGAGGAGGAGGAGAAGATGAAGGAGGAGAAGAAGATAAGAAAAGCGAGGAGAGAGAGAAGCAGGAGAGAGATAAATAAAGACGGGAGGATAAAGAAGGAAGGCGGGAAAAAGGGAAGAGGAAGAAGAGGAGAAGAAGAGAAGAGAGGCAACCGAAGGAGTGGCAATGGATATAGAAGCGGGAAGAGACAGAGAAGGCGGGAGGACAGAGGCAGGAGGACAGAAGAGGCGGGACGAGGCGGGAGGACTATATTAACCCTTAGCCCATGACTCCTAATGAGGGAGGGTGGCGTGTCTCCTCCTCCTCCTCCTCCTCCTTCATCTTCCTACTCTTCCTCTTCTTCTATCTCATCTCTTACGTCATTTAAACGGAATCTTCTTGTTTTATGATCTAGATTACTGGAAGGACGGAAACAGATAAGAAAAGAGGAGGAGGAGGAGGAGGAGGAGGAGGAGGAGGAGGAGGAGGAGGAGGAGGAGGAGGAGGAGGAGGAGGAGGAGAAGAAGAAAAAGAAGAAGAAGAAGAAGAAGAAGAAGAAGAAGAAGAAGAAGAAGAAGAAGAAGAAGAAGAAGAAGAAGAAGGAGGAAAAAAAAGAAAAAGAACAAGAGAACAAGAAGAAGAACAAGAAGAAGAACAAGAAGAAGAAGAAGAAGAAGAACAACAACAACAACAACCTACCCAAACAGCCGTAAGCAAAATAGGTGTGTGAGGCCAAGATCCAGACAGCTGCTGGCCTCACCACTCACCTGTAGAGCGCTTATCTAGGGACGTTTAGTTACCCTGACGCCCTACACGCCATCACGCGCCCCTTCGTCAACCCAGATTATCATATTATCGCGCAAACTGAACCCGCCGAACAGAACTCCCAGGGCACCGCGGCGGAATACCAAAGCACCTTAGTCTGCCCTTAAAAGGTTCGAGTTGGTGAAGAAAACGAGGATTCTATGTTTATTTTGCGTTTTCTTTCAGTTCTACGCTCACTTTTTCTCGTTTCTCTCTCTCTCTCTCTTTCTTTCTGTGTTACGTGTTTTTTTTTTTTCAAAGTGAATGGTTTCTTGTAAAGTTTTTTTTTATATTTAGTAAGGTCAGTAAAATTCTCTCTCTCTCTCTCTCTCTCTCTCTCTCTCTCTCTCTCTCTCTCTCTCTCTCTCTCTCTCTCTCAAAATAGTTTGGCTTTGAGAAAGAGAGAGATAGAAAGCAGAAAAGTACTTGTGATCAATAAAACTCTCTCTCTCTCTCTCTCTCTCTTTCTCTTTCAAAATAGTTTAGCTTTGATTTTACCGTATGAGAGAGAGAGAGAGAGAGAGAGAGAGAGAGAGAGAGAGAGAGAGAGAGAGAGAGAGAGAGAGAGGTCAGCTAGCGGGGCGGGTCTCCTCTGTACCTGGTCTCTACAACAGAATTTCAGGTGTGCTCATCAGACTAAACATGTTCCAAGGAGGAGGCGGCGGGAGGGTCAACAGGTGAGCAGGAAGACAAATTGGATATTTTTCGAAACTGTACAGGTGAGTGAAGGAAGAAGGAGGAGGAGGAGGAGGAGGAGGAGGAGGAGGAGGAGGAGGAGGAGGAGGAGGAGGAGGAGGAATGGAATGAAAAGGGAGTGAAAAGGAGAGAGGAAATGAAATGAGGTAGAGTGATTTGAGGGAAAGAAAATGAAGTAAAGGAAGGAAGGAAGGAAGGAAGGAAGGAAGGAAGGAAGGAAGGAAGGAAGGAAGGAAGGAAGGAAGGGAAGAGAAGGATGGAGAAAGGAATGCGATGAAGGAGTAAGTTAAAACAAATCTTAATCAACAAAGGTGTCTGAGAGGTGTGGAAAACCATGTGTTGCCATTACAGGTGTGAATAAAGATGCTAATTAACAGGTGATTAGATTCAAATGGAAGAGAAGAAGAATCCAACACGCCTTAAAATAACCAAATCCTCTTTAATAGTATCAGAATCCCTTTAAGAGTTTCCAAACCACTTTAAAAGTATTCAACCCCCTTTAAGAGAATCCAAACCCCCTAAAGAGAATCATGTCCTGCCGAGTGACTGGTAAATCTTCGTTATTAGCTCAAGATTACACGTCCAAACTGCGTCCAGGTGAGGCTGCGGCAAATTACCCGTATTAGGCAAGGTGAGTTTTGCGGCAGGTGAGTGTGGTGGTGGTGGTGGTGGTGATGGTGGTGGTGATGGTGATGGTGATGGTGATGGTGTTGGTGGTGGTGGTGGTGGTGGTGGTGGTGGTGGTGGTGGTGGTGGTGGTGGTGGAAGGGGAGGAGGAGGAGGAGGAGGAGGAGGAGGAGGAGGAGGAGGAGGAGGAGGAGGAGGAGGAGGAGGAGGAGGAGGAGGAGGAGGAAGAGGAGGAGGAGGAGGAGGAGGAGGAAGGCGAGGGTGGAGTTAGGGATACAATTAGAGAGAGAGAGAGAGAGAGAGAGAGAGAGAGAGAGAGAGAGAGAGAGAGAGAGAGAGACCACTACACCAATAATGCAAGCTCACTGAGGGGCGAGGTGGGACTTACCTGGGGGCGTGGCAGGGATGTGACATAGGTGTGGGAGCGCGCGAGGGACACACCTGCACACCTGACACACCTGACCACCCCTCACACTGCTCCTCCCCGCCACGTGTTAATTAATGACCCCCTGAACCCCTGACTGCCTGGCTCACATTCTCAAACTTTTCTGCGCTTCACCTCCACTATTTCAAAAAGCTTTATTTAAATTTACACGAGTTTTTTTTTAAGGTGTACAGTTCTAGAGGCAGAGTGACAAGATTTCTACATTATTATCTGGAGAAACACTCTTGAAAACCCCGCTTATAGTCATCCCTGTGGCCTTGGAAAACAGTCGTGGTGAGAGAGAAGAGCGTTTTTTAAGATGTTTTCACGGTTCTAGAGGCAGAGTGACAAGATTTCTACATTATTAAGTGGAGAAACACTCTTGAAAACCCCGCTTATAGTCATCCCTGTGGCCTTGGAAAATAGTCGTGGTGAGAGAAGAGCGTTTCTGAATACCGACCCATTGACTGCCTCACCATCCTTGTAACATGATCACCAAACCAAAGCAAACTCATTTTTTTTTAAAGTGAGTGATACGAGAAGCGAGCCACTGTGCATCAGGAAATATTACAAAAAAAAAAATAAATAAATAAAACTGGTGAAGACATTTATCCCTTTCCTTTGGCTAACTCTATTTGATCTCTATGGGGACTGGCATCGAAGTGGGCCTTTTTTTTTATTTTTGTTGCCCTTAACCAGTTGTCCCCTCTTACATAAAAATAAGTACTGCAGCCAACACCGTGACAGCAAAGCGAGGCGTGTTTGTCCTGGCACCACTGACCCGCCCTCTCAGTCACCCTGGGAAGTCACAGCTCTGGCCGGCGTGGGTTAATGGGTTAATGGATCGATGGTCTCAAGGGGCATTAACGCTATCCAGGCCACTCCCCTTCCCGTGAGGTGAAGGGAAGGGGGGAAGGTTGCATTTCAGGTGCTTAACCCATTGAGTACTGGGACACATTTTTACCATGAGTTTCGTGTGTGATTAGGCCATTTTATTGACATTAGGAAGAATCTATGGAGGTCAGAAGATAAATGGCCAGAGTCTTCACTATTTTAATCCTCCACATGAGTTTCTGTACTTGAAGGGGCTAAGCAGTGAGGTGACTATAAAAAAAAAAAAAAAAGAAGAATCTATACTCTACTGATCTTGCTTTGCTTTACTGATCTTGCTAACTGCACGTCTCTCTCCTCCTGCGGCCTCGCTGAACAAGGCTTTCCTTTTCCTCTCATCCCTATTCTGTCCAACTCTCTAATACAAGAGTTTACCAGTACTCCCAATCATTCATACCTTTCTCTTTTAAACTCTGGAACTCCCCACTTGCTTCTGTATTTCCATCTTCCTACGACTTGACTTCTTTTATGAGGGAGGTTTCAAGACATTTGTTCCTGAATTTTGGATAACCCACTTGACCTTTAAGGGAACCGCCCAACAACCCTGTAGGCCTTTTATTTTCATTTTTGTTGCCCTTGGCCAGTTGTTTCTCCTGCATAAAAAGAATACAAGAAGAAGCAGAAGCAGAAGAGGAGGAGAAGGAGGAGGAGGAGGAGGAGCATCAAAACCATTACCCACAGAAGGAAGGCGGCAGGGCGTGACAGAGGCGAGAGATAAGGAGGTGAGGAAGAGAGGGGCGGCAGTAGCAGCTTCATCAGGGCAGGCAGGGGAAGGGGAAGCAGGGGAGGGGAGGTAGGGGAAGCAGAGGCTGGGAAGGAATATCAGAGTATCAGAGTATCAAGGTATCAGGGCATCAGAGCGCCCCGTGGCAATCAGATAGTGTATCAGATGATCCCCGGGAGCCGCTACTGCCCGCCACTATCTCGTCCACCTGGCGGGGCATTAGTGTGTTAATTCCAAGGGGAGATAAGGAGCCTTGGGGAGTAGAGAGTGAGGAGTGGGGAGTGGGGAGTGAGGAGTGAGGTGGGGTGCTTGCTACTGTTTGATGGGGCTACTGTGGTGGTGAAGGTGTGTGAAGATAAGGGTGGTGTGTGGTGTGGGAGATGGTGGGATGTGTGGATGTGGATGAAGGAATGTGGTAGGATGAATGTGAGGGAATGTTAGGATGAAGGTGAATTAAGGAAGGTGGAGATAAAAGATAAAGATTGTAAAATGACGAGAGAGAGAGAGAGAGAGAGAGAGAGAGAGAGAGAGAGAGAGAGAGAGAGGTCTTTTTTTTATCTATTTATCTATTTCTAATCACCATTTTTATTGCCCTTAGCAGGTAACCTCTAAACAAAACAACAACAACAACAACAACAACAACAACAACATCACAGCATCACGTCACGACAGGTGTGTGACGTATGGGGTGGACAGGTGACCATATACTCCCTCCCACCACCACCACCACCACCACTACTCTCTCTCTCTCTCTCTCTCTCTCTCTCTCTCTTTCCTAACACCCCAGGAGCTACTGATGGGCGCACGATAAGGGGAAGGTGGACGGGCGGCGTGTGTTTGTGCTGTGTTCGTGTTGTGTTTGTGGGAACTCAAAACGCAGCGATTTATTCATGAATGTGGAATTAATTCGTACTGTGTTGAGGGAATTTATCGAGTGTTTGTGACAGGTTAAGGACAATTAATATAAGATCTTCTCGTGTTTCTGCTTGCTAACTTTTTCTTCTTGCTTGTCATATCTCTTTGTTGAGGGAAATTTCTGAGTGTTTGTGATAGGTAAAGGGAAATTATTGAGTTTTGTGATAGGTAAAGGGAAATTATTGAGTTTTGTGATAGGTAAAGGGAAATGATTGTGTTTTGTGATAGGTAAAAGGGAAATTATTGAGTTTTGTGATAGGTAAAAGGGAAATTATTGAGTTTTGTGATAGGTAAAGGGAAATTATTGAGTTTTGTGGTAGGTAAAGGGAAATTATTGAGTTTTGTGATAGGTAAAAGGGGAAATTATTGAGTTTTGTGATAGGTAAAGGGAAATTATCGAGTTTTGTGATAGGTAAAGGGAAATTATTGTGTTTTGTGATAGGTAAAGGGAAATTATTGTGTTTTGTGATAGGTAAAGGGAAATTATTGTGTTTTGTGATAGGTAAAGGGAAATTAATATAAGTTCTACTAGTGGTTTGCCTTACTAACTTGTATTTCTGTTATATTTCTTTGTTGAGGTAAATTATTGAGTATTTGTGGTAGGTAAAGGGTTTGTGATAAATAGAGGGAAATTAATATAAACTCTACTGATGCTTTGCCTAACTAACTCGCATTCTTGTTTGTCATATTTCTTTGAGGTAAATTATTGAGTATTTGTGATAGTTAAGGGAAAATTATTAAGTGTTTGTGATAGATAGAGGGAAATTAATAAAGCTCTACTGATGCTTCGCCTTCCTAACTCGTATTTCTATTATATTTCTTTGTTGAGGGAAATTATCACAAGCTCTACTAGTGATTTGCCTTACCAATAAACCCCTTCAGCACCATGACGTGTTTCCATATCCATTCTGGTGACTATTTAGCGATTTCACACAGCTTCAGAAACTTATGTGAAGATTAAAACAGTGAGGACTCAGGGCCATTAATCTTCTGACCTCCATAGACCCTTCTTAATGCCAATAAAATCGTCTAATCACAACCAAAACTCGTAGTAAAAATGCGTTCCAGTACTGAAGGGATTAATAGACTAACTGATTAACCAACTAATTAATGTTTATGGTACGTTGAATAGAAACAAAACCACTACATTTTTTTTCGAAGTGATTGACAAACTAACAAAACACGTAATTGTCTAAATATTTTACTAACAAACAAAGAAATACCAAAACAAACATTACGAATCAAAACTTATTAATAGATTGATTATTTATGAGAGAGAGAGAGAGAGAGAGAGAGAGAGAGAGAGAGAGAGAGAGAGAGAGAGAGAGAGAGAGAGAGAGAGAGAGAGAGGTGCTGGTGGTGGGGGCTACTCATCATCATAATTACTGAGATCACTATCACTCCCTCACCTTCCCCCCATCTTCCCCTCCCCCCCACCCCTCCACCCCACCTCCTCTAACCACAGCAGATAAGGGAAACTATCGGGCGGTCATTACCTTCCCAGCTGATAACGATCTACAGCCAGGAAGTCACTCTCTCTCTCTCTCTCTCTCTCTCTCTCTCTCTCTCTCTCTAATCGATTTCTCTTGTTTCTTTTCTTTCTTTTTTCTATTTTCTTTCTTTTTCTTTATTTATTTTCTCTTCCTCATCTTTCTAATTAGTTTTTTTCCTTTGTTCTCTCTCCTTTTTATTATATCCTTATCTTTTTTCTTTCTCTCTCCTTCTTACTTTCTTCATTTTTATTTTCATTTTTCTTTTCTTTTCTCTCTCTCTCTCTCTCTCTCTCTCTCTCTCTCTCTCTCTCTCTCTCTCTCTCTCTCTCATATTTTTGGTTTCCTCGTTTGCTCTTTTTTTTCTTAATTATGTCTATTTCTCCTTTGTGTTTCATATCTTTTAAGTTTAACCTCCTCCTCCTCCTCCTCTTCCTCCTTCTCCTCCTCCTCCTCCTCCTTGTCTTCTTTCTTCTATTCCTCTTCCTCCTCCTCTACTTCTTTCTCCTTCTCTTCTCTTCTGTTCATTTTAAGTTTAACCTCTTCTTCCTCCTCCTCCTCCTCCTCCTCCTCCTCCTCCTCCTCCTCCTCCTCCTTGTCTCCTTTCTTCTCTTCTTCTTCCTCCTCCTCTACTTTTTTCTCCTTCTCTTCTTTTTTGTTCATTACTTAATTATTTATCTTTCTTCTAATCAAACTTAAAAACTTGTCTTCATTCTCTCTCTCTCTCTCTCTCTCTCTCTCTCTCTCTCTCTCTCTCTCTCTCTCTCTCTCTCTCTCATCTTACACATCTCCACTCTAATTTCCCTCATATATCTTTCTCCGCACTCTTAACTCTTCCTCTCCCTCCTCCTCTCCTCTCCTCCTCCTCCTCCTCCTCCTCCTCCTCTAGATCGGACACAAGATAGTGGGCATTTACCTGTGTTTTTCATGGATTCGTCATCTTTCGTCTCACCTGACTAGATGTTTACCTGCCCGCACCCCCGCCGCCACCCGCCCGCCGCCCGCCCGCTTGTCCACCGCCGCCGCTCAGGTCCCCGGCCCCACCTGACGAAGGGAAACTCTGGGTCACTCACACTGGATCGAAGATAGACGCAGGTTTGTTGTAAGGGAAGGCAGAGGAATGAGTGCAGGGTGTGTGGAGGGAGGGAGGGTGTGGGTGGATGGGTGACTGGAGGGAGGGAGGGAGGGAGTCGGTGGGTGGGTGGGTGTGTGGGTGGGTGGGTGTGTGGGTCAGTGAGGGAGGGAGTGAGTGAGTGAATGTCTGTTAAACTTAGTGACTGACTGACTGACTGACTGACTGACGGACTGACTGAATGAATGATACACTGACTGACTCCCTCGCTGATTGACTGACTGACTGACTGACTGACTGACTAGATAACTGACTGAATGACTAACAATCTTTAAGCGTAACAAACCTAAAAAAAAAAATGTACATAGCTAATTAACTGACTGACTGACTGACTGACTGACTGACTGACTCATTCACTCACTCACTCACTGGCTAACTGGCATGTAAATGGGGCGTGTCAGACTGGTTTGGCTGAGCTGCAGGGCTAGTGGAATGCACCTTGGGAGTGGAGTGGAGGGGAGGGAAGACGAGGTGGAGGGCAGCGAGCAAGTGGAGTGGTGGGTGGGTGAAGGAGTGCAGCTGGGGAGTGGAGGGGGAAGGGGTGCAGCTGGGGAGTGTCAGGAGTGATGGCGTGGAATGGAGGTAGTAGTGGAGGTGGAGAGAAAAAAACATGGAGGTGATGGTGGTGGAGGAATAAGTGGAGGTAGAGGTGAGGTGGAGGGAGATCAGTGGAGGTAGTGGAGGTGGAGGAGAGGAAAAATGGAGATGAAAATGTAGTGGATGGGAGAAAAATATGTAGGTAGTGAGAGTGATAGTAGTGGAGAGAATGGATGTATAGTGGTGATGAGGATGGAGGGAAGTGGGTGAGGATACAGATCATTGTGATGGAAGTGGAAGAAAATAAAAAAAAATCTCCACATTACTTCCACCTTCTTTATCATTTTGTGTCATTTTTAGGTTTAATTCCGCTTCATTTTGCTATTTTCACTATTACCATTCAGTCTTAGTTAATGTCCACCAACAAAGTCATTTACCTGTGCTGGATACACTCTCTCTTGCTGTTACTTTGGTGTGTGGTCTGCGTCACAAAGCTTCCTTGGTATGCGGGCCACGCTTCATCTTGTGATCTACAAGAAAATATAATTTCCTTTTTTTATTTTCAAGATAAAAAGAAAACACTTGTCCTGGTTTCGAGAGACTGTCTGGATAGAGAATCTGAAACATGAGTGGGATGTCTGTTGGAGTGTCAAAGCTCCTCCTGTCCAGACTCAACAAGGTTGTGTATGTACTAGTACAGTACACGTGGTTCACCACACTGCACTCCGGCATAAACAGTGTATCGATAGACGACCTGCGCTCCCTTCTGTGACTTTATCTACTGCTTATTGGCATTTGAGTATCCAAAGAATCTTTCAGATTTTAGCTCAAGGCTTTTACAACGAGGTCACAGTAGTTTGCCAGCTTTCTCTATGGCAAATTTTAGAACATCTTTTTCATTTCACTTCATTCAAAATATCTCACACCATTCAGTGCATGAACTGACAGGCAGAGGTAGCACTGAGGCAATATGTGACTGGATTATTGTCTCTATTTGGTCACATAATATAAAGATGCGCCCATTCACGGCAGGAAACATGCGAGGTACTATAGTCTCTAGCATTCCGGAGCAAATCTGACTCACCTTGTTTCATTGTCAGTCGACTCTTGCACACTTTCAAACCAAAGCCATTTTTTCACTTACAATCGATGATTTTATATTCAGATCAAAATTTAAAAGAAGTTTGAAAAGTTTCGGCCAAAATTTGTTGAGGGGCGTGACGGCCTTGGGCGCCGCATGGGGGGAGAAGGTGGCTGTCGGGTCCGGCCTGGGGCCCAAGGCAGGGAACTGGCAGCAGGTCCTTCTTTTCCTTGGCGGCCTCAAGCTTCACTATAGTCATCCACTTGTAGCGCCTCACACTAGGCAAGGGGTCGCCATGAGCAGGGGATCAATGTCTGCCCTTCACCAGATAAGGGGAGTCCTGATTGGGGTGATAAGGACTCCTTCCATAGTCTGGTGGAGGGTGTGTACGGGTCCCTAGCTTGTGATGGCACCGGGCTGAACAACTCGCCACGAGTGAGGCCACGCTATGCGCCATGCACTAGACACTGGCAGGACGAGGGGGGTCCTTTAGGGGTGAGAGGACTCCCTTCATGACAGTGGCTGGGGCGTGGTGTGTGGCACGCTGTGCGCCATGCACCGGACACTGGCAGGACGACGGGGGTCCTTTAGGGGTGAGAGGGCTCCCTTCATGACAATGGCTGGGGCGTGGTGTGTGGCGGGTGAGTGCTCATGGCGAGCCGTGTGAGGCGCGGCAAGGTTGCCTCGTCACTGCCCTCACGCCCACGGGACTGCTAGGGCGGACCCTTGGGGAGGAACGGTTCGTCCTGGTGCCTGTGCAGATAAGAACACCAAAATGGCGTATATATATCACTACGCCTGTCACGTTATCGTGGAAACTCGCTGCGTTATTGTGGAAACTCGCTTCGTTATCTCCACGCGCATCGTAATCATCGTTATTTATCTATTTATTTATTTAAATTCGCCTTCATTATTTCTGTTTAGTGAATACACAACTCCTATGACAACATGTCCAGCAGTACAAGTCCTCTGTGATAAGACAGTCCAGCAAAACTCGATACTTTTCTGACACATTGTGTCATTTCGGGAGATGAAGTCGCTACACACTTTTCCACATCAATGTCAAACAGTGTTACTATTTCTTAACTTTTCACATTTCACTTGAAAGACGCACTGGGAAACCTTTTCACTGGCGCTGCAATGTCGTTGTAATAGTATTCGTGATGCAAGTGTTGTCTCTGCCGCTAAGTGCGCTTCATTGCTTCTGTTTCATAACTATTGAGGTGTTCATTATTATTGTTATCACTGATGTCTCTTGCAACTCAATTCTTGATAAGTGTATATATATATATATATATATATATATATATATATATATATATATATATATATATATATATATATATATATATATAGAATATTCATTCCACTTTGGTTATAACGAATAAAGGAAACTTGAAGATCGCATACCAAACTAGTACACACACTCTCTCTCTCTCTCTCTCTCTCTCTCTCTCTCAGATAATCAATTCACAAGTAGGACACACACCTGCCTTGTTCTCATTAGGCGCCAAAGGTGGACTCACAAAAGAGGAAGAAAAAAAATGAAGGAAAAAAAATAGAAAAGAAAAAAAAAAGGAAAAACAAAAACCCAGAAGTGAATGAAAGTTATACATAATTGTTTTCTTCATTTTTAACGTATTTTTTCACTTTTTTCATTGAGACAGACACACACAGAGAGAGAGAGAGAGAGAGAGAGAGAGAGAGAGAGAGAGAGAGAGAGAGAGAGAGAGAGTAAAAACAGCTTAGTTATTCACCCCATGCGAGTCTGTTTTTCCGACCTGCCAAAGAGGAGGAGGAGGAGGAGGAGGAGGAGGAGGTCGTGTGGTCTCCTCCTGCTGTGGGTTAGTGGGAGGCGTGTGGCGGCGTCATTAGCAGATACTTGTCAACCCGTGTCTTCTTCTCCTCCTCCTCCTCCTCCTCCTCCTCCTCCTCTTCATGCCGCAAACAGGACACAGAAACGCCCTTTAGAGAAACACAAGAGAAAATAGATGCATTTTGAGAGAGAGAGAGAGAGAGAGAGAGAGAGAGAGAGAGAGAGAGAGAGAGAGAGAGAGAGAGAGAGAGAGAGAGAGAGAGAGAGAGAGAGAGAGAGTTCATATACAACGATGAATTAAAATGAGTCATATAAAAAAAAAAGAAATGAAAAGAAAGCAAGACTGGAAAAATGAAAGAAAAAGACAAAAAAATAAAAACTGAAAACAAACAAAATGGGAAAGAGAAAAAAGGAAAAGAAAAAAGAAAAACATAACAAACACACAAAATTAAAACAAAAGACAAAACAAATCAGTGAATAAATAAACAAGAAATAAATAAAAGACAACACCACCAACATCACGAGCATCACCACATCACCATCACCAACCTCACCCCCCCCCCCATCCCCCTTCCCCCTTCCCCTTCCTCACCTCCTCCTCCTACTCTCCCCTCCCTTTTCCTTTTCCCTTACTAACCTCCTCCTCCTCTCCCTCCCTCTCACCTCCCTCGCTTCTCCCTTCTCCCTTCCCCTCCCTCTCCCCTTCCCCACATCCCCTCCCTCTCACCTCCCTCCTCTCTTCTCCCTTCCCCTCTCTCACCTCCTCCCCCGCGCATTTCCCCTCACCTCCCTCCTCCTCTCCCTCCCATCATCTCCTTCCTCTCTTCTCCCTTCCCCTCCATCACCTCCACTCCCCCTCCCTCCCCCCTTCCCCTCCACTAATCCCCAAGACAGCGGCGGCGGGATTTCAAAGAGTCGTTCTGCGGTCGCTTTTGACGTGGTTGGAGGGTGAGGAGGAGGGGAAGGGTGGGGTGAGGGGGAGGGTGAGGGATGGAGGGGGGAAGGAGAGGGGTGGGGGTGATTTTGGTGGGGTATGGGTGGTGGGGGGGTGGAGGCTGTCAGGCTAACGTTGTGGCAGATTAATTACAGACAGGTTAATGAGATGAGCCCCCAGGTGAACGAGGAGAGGAGGAGGAGGAGGAGGAGGAGGAGGAGGAGGAGGAGAGAATGGTAATGCTATGCGCGTGAAGAAGGAAATAGAAAATGTGGAAGAAGTGGAAGGAGTAAAGAAGAAAGGCTAATGATGATAATGATGATGATGATGATGATGATGATGAAAAAGAATAATAATAAGAACAAAAACAAGAACAATGGAGACTGAAATGATAGTGTGTGTGTGTGTGTGTGTGTGTGTGTTTAGTGTACAGATTAGGAGGATCATTAGCATATAACTTACTGAATAAACCTGGATAAGAGGAGGAGGAGGAGGAGGAGGAGGAGGAGGAGGAGGAGGAGGAGGAGGAGGAGGAGGAGGAGGAGGAGGAGGAGGTGACACTTGAGGAGTTCCTTAAGCACTCTTCAAAATCCCTTCTTTTTTTCCTCCTCCTCCTCCTCCTCCTCCTCCTCCTCCTCCTTGCTTTACATTCATCTTTTTCTCTCCCTTCTCTCACCTTTCCGTTCGTTAAAATACGAAATATGAGAGAGAGAGAGAGAGAGAGAGAGAGAGAGAGAGAGAGAGAGAGAGAGAGAGAGAGAGAGAGAGAGAGAGAGAGAGAGAGAGAGAGAGAAGATATGAAGGGAAAGGAAGGGGAGGTGGAGAAATGAAAAGTAGGAGGGAAGAAGGGAGGGGGGAGGGAAGCAGGAAAGGAGGGAAGGCGGGAAGGAAGGAGGGAGGGAGGGAAGGAGGGAAGGAGGAGAGGTCTTAAACAAATGTGGGGATGTTGACAGTCACACAGCGTCGCGGCCTGGCTCTATGTCCTCACCAGGGCCGCCCCTTGCCCCAAATTACCAGGCCTACACCTCTCTCTCTCTCTCTCTCTCTCTCTCTCTCTCTCTCTCTCTCTCTCTCGTTTAGATGTCTTTTTCAAATTCTCATGTGCGCACTTTTCCTCCACTCAGTCCTCCTCCTCCTCCTCCTCCTCCCGCTCCCCGTCTAACAAAGATGAATTTCCTGCAGTGTGTCACGAACGAGCAAACTTTATTTTGTTTGCAAACCTTGGACAAACGAGAGACGAGACGGCGGCTCTGTTTGGCAAGGGTGGCGGACAAACACTCCCTCCTCCACCTGCCCCCGTCGTCCCGTCCCATCCTCCACCCCTCAGCCCGCAGCGCCTCCTCGTTCTCTTCCTTTTCCTCAAGCCTCGACACAGGTGCAGTGGTGGTGGTGGTGGTGAAAGAGCTTTTAATGAGAGTGACTGAACATTGTGTGTGTGTGTGTGTGTGTGTGTGTGTGTGTGTGTGTGTGTGTGTGTGTGTGTGTGTGTGCTCCCTATCAGCGTGCATAGAACACGTGCAGGTGAATTCCAGCACGCCATCACAACAGCAGCAATGGCACACCACCACATCACCGTCACGGCACCGCGCCCCTAGCAGCCCACCGCCCCACCCCACACCACTGCTCCCCCAGGCGTGGCCGCGGTGGGCCAATGTGTATCACGAGGCAGCGGTGTTGTCGCGACGCACGGGGGCCTCGGCGTCGCTCCCACCGCCACCTCCGCCCCGCCCACGCCCTCCTGCCGCACCAATCAGCGGGCGCCGGGCCGCCACCACTGCAGCGGTGTCACCGGGCCAGCCAATCACCGGGGGCGCGTGGGGACACTGGGAGGAATTCCGCCGCAGGGAATGTCGCGGCGTATAAAGCTTCACGCCTCCGGAAGCCGCCACGACTCGCTACCTGAGCAGCATGGAGACCGCGGCCCCGCCCGCACGCCCCTCAGGCCCCTTCGCCGCCCAATCCCCAGCCTTCCACCTGCTACAATCGCTGCCGCTGTTACAGTCTGTGGGCGGCGCTGGCAAGCCGCTGCCGCCGCCCCTGGGGATGGACCCTCGGGTGGCGGGGCTGCTGCAGGGTTGCAACCCCTTGGGCCAGCTGCCATGGGCGGCGCTGGGCGCGGGCGAGCTGGCCCTGAACCGGCTGCTGCTGACTCCCGGGGGGCGCCTCAGCAGACCCAAGAAGCGGTACATCTGCAAGTACTGCCAGCGGGAGTTCACCAAGAGCTACAACCTGCTGATCCACGAGCGGACCCACACGGACGAGCGGCCCTTCCCCTGCGACATCTGCGGCAAGGCCTTCAGGAGGCAGGACCACCTCCGCGACCACAAGTACATCCACAGCAAGGAGAAGCCCTTCAAGTGCGAGGCGTGCGGCAAGGGATTCTGCCAGGCGCGCACCCTCGCCGTGCACAAGGCGCAGCACGCCCACGACGTCCCGCCCACACCCGCCGCCCCACACACGCCACCCTCCGCGCCCGCCGCCGCCGCCGCCGCCCGCCTGGAGGCCGACGAGGTGGTGGACGTGCTACACTGCGACGACGACGAGGACGACCACGTGATGCAGACGCTGACGGAGGAGGACGAAGAGCTGCAGCCCGCGGCGCCCCAGCCCCCCAAGAGGCTCGGCTTCTCCATCGCCGACATCATGAGCAGATAGAGGCGCGAGGGGCGCCGCGCCACCTCGCCGTGCCGCTGCTGGTGTCTGCTGTACATAGTGTACTATATCATATTCCTTAATATATTTTTGATAGCGTGATCAGGTGTCTTATTTACATCCCTGAGTGACGCACAACACTCCAATACACCCCTCAGTGGTGCTGGCGTGGTACTGGTACGGCACACCCACCACAGCGACCAGGGGATGGCCAGAGCGTGGGGAGCCGGCCACCACCACCACCAACACTTGGGGAACACAATTGCAGGGAAGGATCAGGGAGAAATGAATGGTGGGAGATGCGACGAGAGAGAGAGAGAGAGAGAGAGAGAGAGAGAGAGAGAGAGAGAGAGAGAGAGAGAGAGAGAGAGAGAGAGAGAGAGAGAGAGAGAGAGAGAGAGAGAGAGAGAGAGAGAGAGAGAGAGAGAGAGAGAGAGTCAACAAAGCCGTTGTGTTCAGTGCCTGTAAAGCCTGTGATGGCGGCGACCCCCACCTTGCCAGCCACGCCCTTCCGCCCCACCATCCTGCTGACATCACCTCCCCCACACCCACCGACCGCCACCACAACACTGCCTTCCTCCCCCACCACCCCACTGCCTCCGACACACCCACGCCCCACACACCACGCATGCCATCCGCCCATGCCTGCCTCCCACTGAATCCCACCTTTGGTCCTCTCACAGCATCAGAGAGAGAGAGAGAGAGAGAGAGAGAGAGAGAGAGAGAGAGAGAGAGAGAGAGAGAGAGAGAGAGAGTCAAGCTAACCAATAAAATCGTATAAGAATAACAATATCAACTATTACCACTACTGCTACTACTGTTACTACTATCACAACAACAGTTATGACCTACACACCAGTAAAAATAAAAAATCGTGATTGCTTAAACTCTCTCTCTCTCTCTCTCTCTCTCTCTCTCTGCCTTGCGCCACAGCCTCTTCACGGCGGCTGGAGCCCTGAAGTAGCGCGGGCACTCGAGACAAAACACACTTTACATAGTTGAGTTGTTTCGAACACACACACACACACACACACACACACACACACACACACAAACACTTTGGGCTACCTCTATCATTCTTTAAGGGAACTGGGAATCAAGTGGGCCTTTTTTTTTATTAAGTTTTGTTGCCCTTAGCCAGCTTCCCCTCTTGCATAACACACACACACACACACACACACACACACACACACACACACACACACACACACACACACACACAGGGAACACGAAACAGCTGCCTCCATTAAGAGTTGTAGGGCGTTAGGGTGAGTAAATGGCTTGGACCTGAAACACGGACCAAACACCCTAATTTTGAAGCCACGAGAACCAGTCCAGCGCGGCTCCAACACCTCGCTAATTAAGGCGGCAGGAAAACACAGGTGAGAGGTGGCGGCTCTCTCACCTTTGGCAGGGATCATTCTCTCCTTAATGGCAGGTAAAAGCAGGTAAAATACAGACGTGTCAGTGAGTGGTTTTAAAAGTATTGGTGTGTGTGTGTGTGTGTGTGTGTGTGTGTGTGTGTGTGTGTGTGTGTGTGTGTGTGTGTGTGTGTGTGTGTGTGTGAGTGGTGGTGTAATTGTTGTTGTTGTTGTTATTGTTAATCCTTTCCACTGTTAGAATTTATTGATTTTTTTGTTAACATTATTATCAACTGGACTGACTTTCATGGCTTAAGTAAATACTGTTCTTTCTTTTCCTTTTATTTCATTGGGTCAGGAAAAACAAGGATACAGAAAAAAAAGATGAAAATTTATAGTTATTTCCACACAACAAATAATGAAAACAAAACAAAACAAATTTCATGAAAAAAAAGAAAGAATAATAATTCGGTGTTATTTAATTTCACCTTAGAAAGACTGAAGGAATGCTCTTAAAAAAAAAAAAAAAAAAAAAAAAAACGGGAATCTATAGGAATTTCACATAATACAAAAATAACTAAAATAATAATAATAATAATAATAATAATAATAATAATAATAATAATAATAATAATAATAACAATCTTTCATACAATCTCCAATATCTCCCACGAAGAAAAACACCACAAACAATAATTTTTTTCACTTTCTATAACTCAACCCAAGGAAAAACCAAGGGAAGGGGAACAAGACAACACATGATTTACAATCTTTTCACAAATCAACGACGGAGGGAAAACACACACACACACACACACACACACACACACACACACACACACACACACACACACACACACACACACAAACTTTCATAAAATCTTCCAGTTCCTCCTAAATTTACAACCTTCTCGCAAATCAACGAAGGAAAACACACACACACACACACACACACACACACACACACACACACACACGCAACAATCATAAAACCTTCCAATTTCTCCCAATAAAAAAAATAAAAATAAAAAGATTAATTCCCTCTTACTTTATTTAATCCGAGAGAGACAAGAGACAGTTGGAGAGACGGCCCAGTGATACCAAAATGCAGGGACTCTCCTTTCACGTCACGCCCCCCCCCCTTTCTCCCATCCAAACGTCCGCCCCCTGCCTCCGCTCCCCCCTTCGTGACGCAATCGTGACTTATCAAACTGAATTATTACGTGAGTTATTTATTTTTTTTCCTCTTTCCTTCTCTTTCTCTCTTTCCCACTAGCAATTATCTCCCTTCTCCCATACTTCACCTGTGGGAAAGGCAGGCAGGTTAATTGTTATGCATACCTGTTGTTGATCTTGTATCTCTCTCTCTCTCTCTCTCTCTCTCTCTCTCTCTCTCTCTCTTGGAATTGTGTAACTTTAGAATATTGTTCATCTTTTTATGTTATTTATGGGTTAATTGTTTACTTGATTTGCTTTATCTCTTTCTCTTTCTCTCTCTCTCTCTCTCTCTCTCTCTCTCTCTCTCTCTCTCTCTCTCTCTCCTCTTCTTCCCTTTTCCAAACATTACATTTCTCTCTTATCTCTTTATTCGTATGATACTTTGTTCTCTATCTTTCTTCCTTCCTTCCTCCTCCTCCTCCTCCTCCTCCTCCTCCTCCTCCTCCTCCTCCTCCACACTTTGGTTTCAGGTTTCCAATAATAAGATTCATGTTCCGAAAACCCACATTTCTTCTCCTTTATCTTCCTCGCTTCTCACCAAATTTCAGGAAAGGAGGAGGAGGAGGAGGAGGAGGAGGAGGAGGAGGAGGAAAAAAGATAGAGCAAGTGAGCGTAGGTGAAACGGGTCAAGCTCTTCTCTCTCTCTCTCTCTCTCTCTCTCTCTCTCTCTCTCTCTCTCTCTCTCTCTCCCACGGCTCCCTGTCCTCGGCCTTTCCTCCCCTGCTGAGTCCCGGTTGGAGGAAAGGAGGAGGAGGAGGAGGAGGAGGAGGAGGAGGAGGAGGAGGAGGAGGAGGAGGAGGAGGAGGCGTGCGGTGTCTCTGAGGTCAACGCGAGTGAAGACAAGGCAGTCACAGGTGCCAAAAAGAAAAAAAAAAAGAAAAGAAAAGAAGAGAAAGGAAGGAAAAAAAAGAAAATGAAAAAAATTATGACTAAAAACTTCCTTAAAATTTTCTTTTTCTTTCAATCCTTCTCTTCGTGTATTCTTTATCTATTTTCCTCCTTTCCATTCATTCTTTCCTCCTTTATTATTTCTTTTCTATCTCCACTTCCTCATTTAGTCTCTTGTCTCTTTCCTTCATTCCTTCTGTTCGTCTTTTCTTTGTCTCTTCTTCTCCTTTCCTTTCATTCTTTTCTCCTATATTATTTCTTTTCTATCTCCTTTCCTCATCGTCTTAGTCTGGTATTTTCATTTTCTCATTTTTTGTTTAAGTATTTTCCTTCCTTCCTTATTTCCTTTTCTCACGTTTTTTTTGCACTTTCTTCTCTCATTTCTACTTCTCCCTCTTCTTTCATTTCTCTCTCTCATAACCCCTTCAGTACTGGGCCGTATATTAACCATGATTTTTTGTGGATGTGATTAGACGATTTTATTGACATCAGGAAGGGTCTATGGAGGTCAGAAGATTAATGGCCAGAGTCTTCACTATTTTAATCCCTACAAAAATATCTCAAGCTGTATAGAATCGCTAATTAGTAACCAGAATGAAAACGTGGCAGGGCATACTGAAAGGGTTATGCTCTCGTTCCTAACTCTGCTTTATTTCTGTCTTCCCTCGCACTGGGCCGGCCGGAAGGGAGAGGGTCAGTCTGGGTGGAGGCGATCAGTGTGTCATTATCCAAAAAACACAGAGAACTTATCCCAAAAGATGAACCTGGGTGTGGTGGTGGTGGTAGTGGTGGTGTGGAGAAGAGGAGAGGAGAGGAGAGGAGAGGAGAGGAGAGGAGGAGGAGGAGGAGGGGAGGAAAGTAAAAGGTAGAAGGAAGGAAAGGAAGATGAGAAGAAAAAGAAGGAAGTAATGAAAGAAGGAACAAGAACATCAACAACAACACCACACACCACACACCACCACATCACCACACACACCATCTCCTCTCACCAGCAATCACCACCCATCCCTCTGCTCTCACCACATCATAACCACACACCACCTACTCTCACCACGTCACTACACCACCTCCTCTCTCTAGCAATCAAGCAATCACCACACACACCCCTCTCACCACCACACATCACCACACATCACCACCATTGCACATCTCTCCTCACATTTCCGTCTCGCATATTTCCAGGTGATCCACAGACTTTCCCACGTGAGGCCTGTGAAAAAGAGGTTCACGGAGGGCCTGGAGCGACCGTGATACAGGCTGTGATAGGTGGTAATGTGGGCCTGCCTCTCTACCTCCCACCCTCCCACAGCCTCCCCCCGCCAGCCTACCTCCACTACCAAACACCCCCCACCAATCCCTCCTCCCTCCACTTGTCTCCCAGGGCACCATTTCTCCGGGTCAGCCACACACAATGACCACCAGTGCATCCTAAATAACACTCTTACTGTAAACGCTCACCAATTACACAGCGCCAGGGACCAGAGCCTCTCCTCCCGGCCTTTTTTGCTACCTCACATGCGAGTATCCGGAGCGAAGCCAAGCCGGGGAGTCACACATGGTTCCTATTCTGAAAGGTTTCGCTCTCTCACTACGACTGTTTTCCAAGGCCACAGAGACGACTAAGTGGGTTTTTCAAGACAGTTTCTCCTTATGATAAGTTAGAAATGTTGTCAATCCATTACCTGAATCGTAGAAATATCCTTAACCTCTTCAGTACCATGATGTGTTTCCATATTCATTCAGCTTACTATTTGGTGATTCTATACAGCTTCAGAAACTTGTGTGTGGGATTAAAATAGTGAAAACTGTGACCATTAATCTTCTGACCTCCACAGACCCTTCTTAGTGTCAATAAAATGGTTTTAACGTACAAATATCTCAAGGTAAGAACATGTCCCAATATTGAAGGGATTAAAAACATGAGTATCTTCAACTAGAGCCTTTGGAAAGCAGGGATGGTTTCAGAATACGAGCCAGGATGTAATGACACGTAGGACTAACCCACCATGCAGTTAACCGGGCCGTGTGAGTTGGGTGTGTTGGGAGTTCCGCAGGGCAAAGTTACCGCGGTGTTTTGAGATGACCGCTTGTGAATCGCTGGGCAGGGACAACAGTAATCAGTACCAAGGCCAGTTAAACGCTCGGCCATTACACTCTTAACCGGCAAAAGTCCCTATCGTCTCCAATTGCTGGTTAGGAAAGCGGCTCTATCATTTGGACCCCGACCACCGCTCATCCGGAGACTCCACGGGGGAAAAAAAGCACCGGTGTTTAGTGTGGGTTTGTTGTACACGCGTTGTATCATTTCGAAACAGCGCTGGTCATTCTTTCTGGTTTATCTCTTTGTCTGTCTGTCTGTTTCTTCCCCTTCCTCCTTCTCCCTCTCTCTCTCTCTCTCTCTCTCTCTCTCTCTCTCTCTCTCTCAATACAAGGAAAGATACTAAAAAATCTTACACTACAAAAAGACATTAGAAAAGATAAATAAGTTCAAACAATACTCTCTCTCTCTCTCTCTCTCTCTCTCTCTCTCTCTCTCTCTCTCTCTCGTATGCAAATCGGCGTGGAATTACAGGGAGGAGCCGCGCCCTGCTATTCCCGACCTGTCTGTTTGTTCTGCCGTGTAAAAATCACTGCTTTGCCCCGCGCCAGGTGAGAACACGCTTACCGGAGAGAGAGAGAGAGAGAGAGAGAGAGAGAGAGAGAGAGAGAGAGAGAGAGAGAGAGATTAATTTTTTGTCTCAGAATTTCTTTAACTATAACTGAAACTGTGTGTGTGTGTGTGTGTGTGTGTGTGTGTGTGTGTGTGTGTGTGTGTGTGTGTGTGTGTGTGTGTGTATACCAGTCTTACCTGGGCGTTTCTCACCTGTCACTTGTCCACCTGACCTCCCCCTTCCCCCCTCACCTGTTGACCTAAGGTATGCCCACTGACCCCCCTCCCTCTCCCTCTCTCTCTCTCTCTCTCTCTCTCTCTCTCTCTCTCTCTCTCTCTCTCTCTCTCTCTCATTCCTCCTTCCTCTCCCTCTCCCTCCCTTCCTCCCTCACACACCTGTACACACTGGAGGAAAATGCACACACACACACACACACACACACACACACACACACACACACACACACACACACACACACACACACACACACACACACACACATAAGCTATTCTAAACCGAACAGTTTCCAAAGAGAGAGAGAGAGAGAGAGAGAGAGAGAGAGAGAGAGAGAGAGAGAGAGAGAGAGAGAGAGAGAGAGAGAGAGAGAGAGAGAGAGAGAGAGAGAGAGAGAGAGAGAGAGAACCGCCAAATTAAACAGGATAAATACGAGATGAAAACACACACAAAACACGAGAAAATAATGATAAAGGAAAATAATAAAGAAAGGAAATAAAAAAAAAAAAAAAAAAAAAAAAAAAAGAAAAAAACTAAATGAATGAAAATCGGGAAAGAAAGAAAGAAAAAAGACAAGATGAGAAAATAAGAAACGTAAATTTTTTTGTGCAAAGAAAAACAAGAGGAAAAGAAAAAGAAAACAATTACCACACAGAAGAAAGAAAAAATAAAAGGAAAACGAAATAGAAAGAAAAAGAAAGAGAGGGAAGAAGAAAAAAAGAGAAAAATTACTATACAAGAAAAAAAGAGAAAAAGGAAAAGGAAAACAGAAAGAAAAAGTGTCAAAATAAAACCGAAGAAAAAAAAAGAGTAAAAAAAGAAAAAAACAATTACTAAACAAGAAAAAAAAGATAAAAGAAAGAAAAGAAAAACAGAAAGAAAAATAAAGAGAATCAAAATAAAACCGAGAGGAAAAAAATTGAAAAAGAAAAAGAAAAAGAAACAATTACCACACAAGAAAAAAGAAAAGAAAAGAAAAGAAAAGAAAAGAAAAGAAAAGAAAACAAAGAAAAGAAAGATAATCAAAATAAAACCGAGAGAAGGAAAAAAGAAAAAAAAAAAGAAAAGAAAATCACCACACAAAAAAAAAAGAAAAAAAAAGAAAGAAGCAAAAGAAAAACAGAAAGAAACACACATTTTTGG
>NC_059275.1:16764732-16772232 GCF_017591435.1 Portunus trituberculatus
GAGAGAGAGAGAGAGAGAGAGAGAGAGAGAGAGAGAGAGAGAGAGAGAGAGAGAGAGAGAGAGAGAGAGAGAGAGAGAGAGAGAGAGAGAGAGAGAGAGAGAGAGAGATGAAGACACACACGTAGTTATATCTCCATCTACCTTCACTATCTCCACCCAACATACACAAATAACCACCACAATATAGTCACTGTTATCACCACTATCACCATTATTGAAGTTGTTGCTGCTCTTCCACTATCTTCACTGTCATTACCATTATCATCGTCACTATCAGCCATTACAATCACCGCCACCACTATTCACTCATCAATTGTATTCTGAAGCTTTAATTAAGACAGTTTCTGGTGACTACAGTAACTTCAGCTTCATCAACGCCACTGTCCTTTATGTATCTTGACATTTACCCATTCATCAACCAACGCTATTCAACACAACAACATAACCACAAAGCAAACTTCAAATAAACACAATAAAACAGACACAAACAGCCTCTAAAACACCCTCCATTCTCTCTCTCTCTCTCTCTCTTTAAATCCTTCCCACTCCGTCACTCAATCCTACTCTCCACCTCCTCCCACTCCACTCTCACTCCCTTCTCTCAATCAGACTATAGAATGCATTAGTTAGGTTTCTGCCTTGGTGACACCACATTGTATGCAAGTTAACTTTACAATGAAATACGATTACTCCCTAACTAGGTGAAATATTATGTCGAACTATTTATTCTGCTCTCAACTGCATATATCTAATTAAAACCGTCTGTCTTAGGAATCTCGACTCTTGTAAATATGCCTGTATTCCTTAACAAAATGTCAATAAATTATACTTATTTACTTACGACCACTCTCTCTCCCTCTCACTTCCTCCCACTCTCGTCTCACTCCCTACCACTCCCTCCCACTCCGTCACTCCACCACAATCCTCTCTCTCTCTCTCTCTCTCTCTCTCTCTCTCTCTAACGGCCCCAGCCACGCCCCGCCCGCGCCTCTTCACTCCTCCAGACGCCTCAGGACACTTCAGGGGTCAGAAGGAAGGGAAGAAAGGGTCGAGGAGGAGTGAATCAGAGTGAAGTGCTAGAATGAGGGTCTCTGGAGCACTCACTCTCACTCCTCCTCCTCCTCCTGTAAGCCTTGCCGTGGAGGTGTGGGCGCGACATGGGCGAAGGGCGGTGAATGGGTCGTGAAAGGAAAGGAGGTTGGGATGGGGAAGGTAAGGTATGGTGTGTGTGTGTGTGTGTGTGTGTGTGTGTGTGTGTGTGTGTGTGTGTGTGTGTGTGTGTGTGTGTGTGTGTGTGTGTGTGTGTGTGTGTGTAAGGAAGATATCACTACACCAAGAGGGAAAGGAGGAGGAATGGTGTTAAGTAAGAGGAAATACTGAATTGTGAAGGAGAGAGAAGGAAAAATAAAAGGAAAAGAAAAGAGAAAGAAGAGAGAGAGAGAGAGAGAGAGAGAGAGAGAGAGAGAGAGAGAGAGAGAGAGAGAGAGAATTAAACCAACCAATCCAGACTAAATTATTTCTTTAAACCAGAAATTACGTGAATCTGATCTCTCTCTCTCTCTCTCTCTCTCTCTCTCTCTAACACTCATCTGCGGTTTGCGTAAGATTATGTTTATCCCTTTATTTATTTTCAGCCCGCTACCTTCTTTGGAGCCTCTTTCCTCCTCCTCCTCCTCCTCCTCCTCCTCCTCCTCCTCCTCCTCCTCCTCCTCTTCAGGGCATGAGTGGTTCTTCTCAGCTGATTATCGAGGCATCAAGGAGATAAGGATTCAGACCCGCCACCGTCTACACCTCCTCCTCCTCCTCCTCCTCCTCCTCCTCCTCCTCCTCCTCCTTCGCCTTCTCCTCCTCCTTCTCCTGGTATTGTTTATTGCACTCGCTGGCGCCCGAGGAAGGAGGAAGACAGGGAGAGAAGGAGAGGGAGAGAGGGAGAGGAGAGGGAGAAGGAGAGGGGGAGAGGGAGGGAGGGAAGTCAAAGCGTGAAGAGTGTTTTAAGTGTGTGGAAGAGGCGGTGGCGGCAGCAAGGAGCAGGTGTAGAGTGTGTGTGTGTGTGTGTG
Source organism: Portunus trituberculatus (assembly GCF_017591435.1). Taxonomy (NCBI): domain Eukaryota; kingdom Metazoa; phylum Arthropoda; class Malacostraca; order Decapoda; family Portunidae; genus Portunus; species Portunus trituberculatus. The sequence goes on from NC_059275.1 coordinate 16,766,790, forward strand.
TGTGTGTGTGTGTGTGTGTGTGTGTGTGTGTGTGTGTGTGTGTGTGTGTGTGTGTGTGTGTGTGTGTGTGTGTGGACGCCGCTCTGTCCAGACATACACTCATGCATTGCTCACTCATACCCCACTCTCTCTCTCTCTCTCTCTCTCTCTCTCTCTCTCTCTCTCTCTCTCTCATCGTGTCAATAAAAGGAGTTAGGTTTCTTGTCTTACCTTGTTTTTTTTTTTTTTCTCTCATTTTATCTTTCTCTCCCTTTAAACACACACACACACACACACACACACACACACACACACACACACACACACACACACACTGAATTGAATCTTTATTATATTTACATACACATAATAATAATAATAATAACGATAATAATAATAATAATAATAATAATAATAATAATAATAATAATAATAATAATAATAATAATAATAATAATAAACTACTACTACTACTATGCTGCTGCTACTACTACTGCTACTGCTGCTGCTGCTACTACTACTAGTGCTACTAGTACTACTACTACTACTACTACTACTACTACTACTACTACTACTACTGCTGCTGCTGCTGCTGCTGCTGCTGCTGCTGCTACTACTACTACTGCTAGTACTACTACTACTACTTCTACAAAAACAACAACAACTACTACTACAACTACTACTACAACAACAACAACAACAACAACAACTATTACTACTACTTCTACTACTACTACTACTACTACTACTACTGCTTCAACAACAACAACAACAACAACAACAACAACAACTACTACTACTACAACTACTACTACTACAAATACAAACAACCACAATAGCAACAACAACAAAACACGGCGTCCTCAAGGCTGATTCCTTCTCCTTCTCCTTCTCCTCCTCCTCCTCCTCCTCCTCCTCCTCCTCCTCCTCCTCCTCCTCCTCCTCCTCCTGCTTCTACTTAAACGGCGCCAGAGTCAGTAGATGATGCCGCCCTACCTAACTCCTCCTCCTCCTCCTCCTCCTTCTCCTCCTCCTTCTTCTATACCTCTCCTTCTTTTCCTCCTTACCTCCTCTCCTTCTCTCCTCTTCCCTCTTCCCTTGTATCCCTTTCATTTTCCCTATTTTCTTTCCCCTCTGCTCTTTTTACCTCACCCTCTCCTCTTCCTCTTCCTATCCTAATATTTACTTCCCCTCTCCTAACCTCCCTCCCTCTCTCTCTCTCTCTCTCTCTCTCTCTTGATCCTTCTCCTTGTCTCCTTCATCTTATTATTTACATCATTTCTCCTTCTCTTCCTTTCTCCTCATCTCTCCATCCCTTCTCTTCGTCTCTTCTTTTCTTTTCTCTTTCCATCTTCCCCTTCTTCCTCTCTTCATCTCTCCTTCCTCTCCCTTTCTCTTCCCACCTTCACCTCCTTCTCTTCGTCTCTCATTCCTTTTTCTCTTCCCATCTTTCCCTTATTTTCTCTCTCTCTTCGTCTCTCCCCCTTTCTCTTCCCATCTTCCCTTTCTTCCTCTCTTCGTCTCTCCTTCTCTTTCTCTTCCCATCTTCCCTTTCTCCCTGTCTTCGTCTCATTTCTCTCACTTTCTCTCCACCTTTTTCCTTCCCCTTCTTCCTCTCTACTCTCTCTCACCCTCTCCTTCTCTCCTCTTCTTCTCCCCTCCTTTCCCCTCCTGATGCAGAACAGGCGGCAGGTATATGGCGCCCACACACGCCACCACACGCCCGCGCCCGCCGCCCCTACCACACCCTCTCTGTTCCTCTCGCCACCACTCCGACGCTGGGGACCAATTCTTAACACCCAGGTGACCCCCGCCCGTGTCTCTGGTGTGAGGAGTGGGCGGGGGGTGGGCGGTGGCCTTATGTGGTGGTGGTGGTGGTGGTGGTGGTGGTGAATCTGTACCTATTAAGACTAACTACTTCGTGTGTGTGTGTGGGGGGCGGGTGATGAAAGGGAGGGAAGATACGAAGGGAATGGGATGAAATGAATGGAAGAGAGTTAAGAAGGGAATGAGAGAGAGAGAGAGAGAGAGAGAGAGAGAGAGAGAGAGAGAGAGAGAGAGAGAGAGAGAGAGAGAGAGAGAGAGAGAGAGAGAGAGAGAGAGAGAGAGAGAGAGAGAGAGAGAGTAAGAAGAGGTATTTAAGGAAGTGAGGGTGAGAGAAGAGAAGGAAAGATAGAGAAAAAGAACAAAAAAAGAAAATGGTTCGCAAAATATACATGACTGTCGAAGATGAGAGGGAGAAAAACGGAAAAAAAAACAATAAAAAAGGAAGCGAATAAGAATAAGAGAGGAACAAAAGATAAAGAGAAAAGACAACTACAAGAGAGATTAAAGGAGAGAACAGATTAATTAACAAAAAAATGGAGGAGAAACTTAAAGAAAAAGAGAAAACATAAGAGAACCGAGAGGAAAGAAGAAGAGAGGAACGAATGAGGGAAGAGAGAGACTGGAGAAAATGAAGGAGGGAACAGGGAAGGATTACTGAAGGAGATCATGAAAGGGAAGGAAGGATGACGGAACGAGAAGGATATACAGAAGGAGGCGATGAAGAACGATTAAATAAAGGATGATTAGGAGGAGAAAGGAATACAGAAGGAGACACTGGAGGAGGAGGAGGAGGGAGGAGGAGGAGGAGGAGGAGGAGGAGGAGGAGGAGGAGGAGGAGGAGGAGGAGGAGGAGACTATACAGAAGGCAGCTCTGAGGAAAGGAAAGCAAATTAGACACACACACACACACACACACACACACACACACACACACACACACACACACACACACAGAATCCGCAAGCTTTGTAACAGGATGAGGGAGGCGAGGAGGCAGTACAAAGGGTGTTGGGTGTTGAATAAAGTGTTCTGGCACCCTTTCACACACCGCCCTCGCGTCCCCTGGTCCCCTCAGCCCCTCCACACCCCTCCACGTCCCCCCACACCCCTCCACCCACCGCCCCTCGCCCTCCACGCCTCACAAAGCCAGCCGAGGTTATCTTAATTGCGGATAATGAGCGAGCTAACAGGAGAAGGCAGGGCGAAGGGCACCAGGAGACCGCCACGCCGCCTTCAACACACTTAGTGCATTAGACCACCGCCTCCACACAACCACCGCCACACACCGCCGCGCCTGGACTCTCTCACCTGATTCTGGCGCCCGCAGCAGGGACCTGGGGGTGTGGTAGGGGTGTGGGAGTGTGACAGGGGTGAGGGGTGAGGGGTGAGGGAGAGACGCATGGGTAAGTGTCAAGATTGTTATTTTTTTATTTATTTATTTATTTTTTTTTTTTTTTTTTTTGTGTGTTAGTGTTAGTGTTCTTGTGTTTTCCAGTTAAGGGTGAGTGGTGGTGGTGGGTGGGAGAGGGAAGGAGGGAGGAAGAAGGGAGGAGGGAGGAGGGAGGGAGGGAGGGAGAGAGAGAGAGAGAGAGAGAGAGAGAGAGAGAGAGAGAGAGAGAGAGAGAGAGAGAGAGAGAGAGAGAGAGAGAGAGAGAGAGAGAGGTGTAAAGACAGGTAAAAAAAAAAAAAAAAAGGAAAGTTAACAAAAAGATGAAGGAAAAAAAGGAAGAAGAAGACGAAGAAGAAGAAGAAGAAGAAGAAGAAGAAGAAGAAGAAGAAGAAGAAGAAGAAGAAGAAGAAGAAGAAGAAGAAGAAACATGAAAAACAAGAAGAAAAACAATCAGAACCACCACCTCCACCACTATCACCACCACCTTCACCACCACCACCATCACCACCACCACAAACACCAACAAAAACAACAAAAAGAACACCCCTCAACCCCTCCCCCCCACCAGAGGGCCACCGCCGGGCATAACTCATAGACACAGGGCAGAGGGCGGCACGGCAGAGGTCCTCGTGTCCCCGCCCCTCCCAGCGCGGCGCCCGTCCCTGCCCGGCGCTCCTGCAGGGTTTTATGCTCCTCCATTTGGCTCCCTGGGTATTGGCAGAGGAGGAGGAGGAGGAGGAGGAGGAGGAGGAGGAGGAGGAGGAGGAGGAGGAGGAGGAGGAGGAGGAGACATTGGACAACCGGCGAATAATTACCATACAAAAGAATCATTCGGGTTCTGGACACTGCTGGAGGAGGAGGAGGAGGAGGAGGTAGTAGTAGTAGTAGTAGTAGTAGTAGTAGTAGTAGTAGTAGTAGTAGTAGTAGTAGTAGTAGTAGTAAATATAATCAAACATCACGAATAAAGAAATAAAAGAAATAGAGGGAAATAAAGGACATAGACGAGAGAGAGAGAGAGAGAGAGAGAGAGAGAGAGAGAGAGAGAGAGAGAGAGAGAGAGAGAGAGAGAGAGAGAGAGAGAATAACAGACCTAACACACACTCACCTACCCATATACCAGCACTCATCCACCCACTCACCCACTCACAAACCACATACCAATACCCACACACACACACACACACACACACTCACACACACACACACACACACACACACACACACACACACACACACACACACACACACACGGTTTCCTAGCGGGTGGGCTTTGAGATAGTAGGTACTGTACCATAAAAGTATCACCTTTAGCCCAGAAATTCCCGTAAAAAGCCCACATGGTAGAAATAAAAAAAAAATACCATTAAGAACTTTCATCGCTTATTGTTTCGCCCGGTAGCTCAGTGGTTAGAGCGCTGGCTTCACAAGCCAGAGGACCGGGGTTCGACTCCCCGGCCGGGTGGAGATATTTGGGTGTGTCTCCTTTCACGTGTAGGTGCTGTTCACCTAGCAGTGAGTAGGTACGGGATGTAAATCGAGGAGTTGTGGTCTTGTTGTCCCGGTGTGTGGTGTGTGCCTGGTCTCAGACCTATCCGAAGATCGGAAACAATGAGCTCTGAGCTCGTTCCGTAGGGTAACGTCTCGTCAGAGACTGCAGCAGATCAAACAAACACACACACACACACACCAACCTATCTCAAATACGAAGCTCGCTCTCACCCATCCCTACCTCTCATTTACCCATCCCTCTCTCTCATTCACCCATCCTCCTTCTCTCTCACCCATCCCTCTCACTCACCCATCCTTCCTCTCACTCACCCATCCTTCCCTTTCTCTCACCCATCTCTCTCACCAATCCTTCTGACTAACCCATCTCTACTTCTCACTCACCCATCCCTCACACTCACCCATCCCTCTCACTCACCCCTCCTCCTCACCCATCCCTCTCACTCACCACTCCTTCTCACCCATCCCTCCCGCCCTCTCATCCACGCGGGGGACTAAATGGAGACCCCGAAAGACCCTACTAACTCACTGAGCAGGTCACTGGGGGCTGGGCCTTAGTCAGCGGGGGCCCCTGTGGGAAAACTGTGGTCATTCTTAAGTCCCCTCTCCTTCCCACCCTCCCCAGCCCAGCCCTCTCTCCCCAGCTCCCTACCCAGGCCCGTCCTTCCCCCAGTCAGCCTCGAGATGGGGAAACACCAGGAGGGCAAGTAGACATCAGGAGGGGGTGTTGAGGCTACCTGG
>NC_059275.1:16777232-16787232 GCF_017591435.1 Portunus trituberculatus
GGAGAATATGATCTTGTGCAACACTTGTTCTTTTTATTGGTGTTGTGTTGCGGTGTTGTGGTTTTATTGGTGGGGGTCGCGCCGCCCACCATGAGCTGAGGGTGGGCGAGAGTGGGCGGGAGTGGGCGGGGTTGGGTTAAAGTGGGGGAAGGTAGTATAGGGTGGAAGGACACATGAGAGTGGAGGTGTGTGTGTGTGTGTGTGTGTGTGTGTGTGTGTGTGTGTGTGTGTGTGTGTGTGTGTGTGTGTGTGTGTGTGTGTGAGAGAGAGAGAGAGAGAGAGAGAGAGAGAGAGAGAGAGAGAGAGAGAGAGAGAGAGAGAGAGAGAGAGAGAGAGAGAGAGAGAGAGAGAGAGAGAGAGAGAGAGAGAGAGAGAGAGAGAGAGCGAGACAGAGAACTACCCAATACAAAAAGAAAAACAAACACAAACAACATTAAGAAAACAAAACTGAGACCGGAAAACGAAAAAAAAAAAAAAAAAAAACGAGGAGGAGGAGGAGGAGGAGGAGGAGGAGGAGGAGGAGGAGGAGGACACGCAGGCAGCAAGGACGAGGATGAAGGAGTGCGAGGCGAGGACAAGGCCGAGGACGAGTGAGGGTTGTGTGAGAGGGACCCCTGCGAGTACCCATGACAAGTTCTCGTCGCGCCGCGGGGGACACTGGGAGGATGACGCCGACACACGCATACATTCCTTCCTTCATTCTTTCCTTCTTTCTCTCTTTCTTCTCCTTCTCCTCCTTCTCTCATTTATTCTTTTCTCTTCTTGTTACGTTTTTTTTCATATTCCTTCCTTCCTTCTTTCTTTTTTCCTCTCCTTCTCCTTTCTTCTCTTTCTTCTTTCATTTATTTTTCTCTTCTAATTTTTTCTATGTTCTTTCCTTCCTTCCTTCCTTCCTTCTCTTTCCTCTCCTTCTTTTCTTCTCTTTCCTTCTTTCAGTTTTATATTTTTTTTCTCTTCTAGTTACTGTTTACCATATTCCTTCCTTCTTTCCTTCCTTCCTTGTTACTGTTTACCTTCCTTCCTTCTTTCCTTCCTTCCTTGCTTCTTTCTTTCTTTTCTTTCCTCTTCTTCTCCTCTCTCTTCTCTCTTTCCTTCTTTCAGTTATTCACCTTTCTTTTCCTAATTCCTTTCTTCCTTCCATGCTACTTTCCTCCTCCTCCTTCTCTCCATTTTCTTTCACATCAATTCTCTCTTTCTCTCTTTTCCATTCCTTCTCTCCAATCATTCAATTTTCCTTAACCTTTTCCTTTATTCCATTACACTTTCTTCCACCAAAAAAAAAAAAAAAGAAAAAGAAACAAACTAAAGCTAGAATGACATCAACATCGACAGCAGCGAGAGAGAGAGAGAGAGAGAGAGAGAGAGAGAGAGGATGTAGATCAGCCTCATCCATCTTATCACAGGACAAAGACTCCGGAGCGAATGACAAGGCTGGCGCTACCCACGGGGAACAAGGTGCAGCCCGGGGCACGCAGCAGGGGGCGCTGACGAGGCAGAAGAAGCAGGAGACACTTGATTTACCGCGCCGGGAAGTCAGCAGGGGAGGGAGTGGCTGGGGAGGAGGAGGAGGAGGGATGGGAAGGAAGAAGAAGAGGAGGAGGAGAATGCTGGGAAGTATATGGGTGTGTGGGAGGGTGAAATGGAGAATGAAAGTGGAGGAGGAGGAGGAGGAGGAGGAGGAGGAGAATGTTGGGAAGTATATGGGTGTGTGGGAGGATGAAATGTAGGATCAAAGTGGAGGAAGGAGAGGATGAAATGGAAGAAGTTCGAGGTGGAGGAAGAGAAGGAGGAGGGATGGAAAGGAAGAAGAGGAGGAGGAAGATGCTGGGAAGTATATGGGTGTGTGGGAGGATGAAATGGAGAATGATGGTGGAGAAGGAAGGAGGTGATGGAATGGAGGAGGAGGATTAGGATGGGAAGAAGAAAAGGTGGAGGAGGATGAAATGTAGAATGAAAGTGGAGGAAGAAGAGGATGAAATGGAGGAAGTTAGAGGTGGAAGAGGAGGAGGAGGAAGGAAAAGGAGGTGTAGGATATTGAAGCTAAAAAAGGATGAGTACAGAAAATAAATATATAATAACGCGAATAAATGATAACAACAAAGAGAAAACAACAAACAAATGGAGAAACAAGAAAGAAAAAAAAAAGGAAGGAGAAAAACAACAAATAAACAATAAATAAACAATAATGACAATAATAACAAGAAAAACACAATTATCTCTCTTTATCTTCATTCAATACTTCTCCTTCCTCACCTCCCCTCACCACCCCCTCCCTCCCATACCTTACCTTACCTCCCCTCATCTCCCTCTCTCCTATCACCTCCCTCCCCTTCTCATCTCTCATCTCCCAGCCTCCATAAGCCTCACAGCTCCCTCACCCCCGCCTCCCTGTAATCACCCCCCACTGCCCTCACCTCCCCCTGTGGCATTACAGATGAGCAACCCCCACACGCAGGAATGTTCCCAGGCCTTCCCCAGCACCTCACTTCCGCTCCCCCGTGTGTGTGTGTGTGTGTGTGTGTGTGTGTGTGTGTGTGTGTGTGTGTGTGTGTGTGTGTGTGTGTGTGTGTGTGTGTGTTGTTAATGTTCCTGATGAAGGTGCCTCTCTCTCTCTCTCTCTCTCTCTCTCTCTCTCTCTCTCTCTCTCTCAAGTCTAAAATAATTCTTTCCTTTTTTTCCATTTTTCTAGGATTCATGTTCCATTTTCCACCCTTCCACATATTCTTCTCTCATCATCCCTCCCTTCCCTATCTTCTTCCACACGTCACTCTCCTCTCCACATCCTCATCCACTACCAAACCTTCCCCTCATCCACCTATCCACATTCTACCTTCATTCCACCTCACTCCCCCTCCACATCACCTCTCAAACTCCACACACATATCCTTTACACTCCCACACCCTTATTCCTTCCACTCCCTCTCTCCCTCTCCCTCTCTCTCCCTGCTCAGTGCCGCGGTTAGATCATTACTTACCACAGCGTCGAAATCTCTCCAGGACGCGAGGAACGCCTGGTGTGTTCGCGATCTGCTCCACATTTCTCTTGCCGTCTGGAAAGAATTGTGGGAGGCCTTATGAGATCACGAGCAGGTGGTGGTGGTGGTGGTGGTGGTGGTGGTGGTGGTGGTGGTGGTGGTGGTGGTGGTGGTGATGGAGGTGATGGTGGTGGAGGTGGTGTTTCTTTCCTCTATTTTTTTTTTTGTGTGTTTATGTTTGTATGTCTTTGTTTTGTGTGCTTCTCTCTCTCTCTCTCTCTCTCTCTCTCTCTCTCTCTCTCTCTCTCTCTCTCTCTCTCTCTCTCACGTTTTTTTTTCTTTTTCCTTTTTTTGTGATATTGTAACAAGTCAACAAAGTATTCACTCTCTCTCTCTCTCTCTCTCTCTCTCTCTCTCTCTCTCTCTCTCAGTATGCAGCCCCGGCCAAGGGTCTACTGCGTTATGGCCCAAGCTGTGATTCGCTCCATGCCTCCAGTGACAGGAATGTTGGTGGTGGTGGTGGTGGTGGTGGTGGTGGTGGTGGTGGTGGTGGTGGTGGTGGTGGTGGTGGTGGTGGTGGTGGGTAGAAACAACGAAGGAGAGGAAGAAGAGATAGTGAAGGAAGGACAAGAAGGGGAGATAGAAAAGGGATGGAGAGAAAGAAGAAGGAGAAGAAAAGATGAGAGGAAGGAGGAAGGAGGGAAGGGAGGCATAAGACAATGAAAGAGGAGGAGGATAATGAAAGAAAGAGAAGAAGGGGAGATAGAAAAGGGATGGAGAGAAAAGGAAAAGGAGAAGAAAGGAAGGAAGAATGAGAGAAAGGAAGAAAAAAAGCCAACATAAGAGGAGGAAAGATGGAAGAAGAGAAGGAGGGGAAGATAAATGAGGAAGCAGAAGAAAGCGGAAAAAAAGAGGAGAAAAAGAAGAGGAAAAGAGGAGGAAGAGAAAGAACACCAAAGGAATCGTGGAAGAGGAGAAGGAAGAACCAAGAAAAGGAGGAGGAGGAGGAGGAGGAAAAAGAAGAAAAGAAGAAGAAAAAGAAAAGAAAAGAAGAAGAGAAGGGGGGAGGAGAGACAAAGAAAAAAAAGAATGAAGAATAACAATAAACATCAGGAAGAAATAATTGGGAAGGACATGTGCTGGGTGAGAGTGGCTGCCTCTGCTCCCCTCTACTCCCATAACTCCCTACCGGACCACAGAGAGGGGGGAAGAAGGGGTGAAGGGTCTGGCAGGGGGTCATGGTGGTGGTAGTGGTCGTAATAGCAATAGCAGTGGTGAGGCAGCTTAAAATCACAACCATCACTATTATCATCACAACCTCACCTCCTCCTCCTCCTCCTCCTCCTCCTCCTCCTCCTCCTCCTCCTCCTCCTCCTCCTCCTCCTCCATATTCATGTGTCGCCAATGGCCTTTCTGACCCCCTCCCTATGCTGGTCAAGGGTTGTTGGGGGAGGGGGGGAGGGAAGCCATAGGAGGGTTAACTATTTCATTCCCTCGCCACAGATGATAACAGATGTGGATGGTTATTGGTGGAGGATGGAGAGAGAGAGAGAGATTGTTTGGCATTGATGTGGATGGGCGAGGGAGGAGAGGGAGAGGGAGAGAGAGAGAGAGAGAGAGAGAGAGAGAGAGAGAGAGAGAGAGAGAGAGAGAGAGAGAGAGAGAGAGAGATGGGCAAGACATATATAAACAGGTAAATTAAAACCAAATTGATACAGAAATCCAAATAATAAGAAATAGAATAGAACAAAAAATAAATACAAAAAAATAATAATAATAATAACAAAAGCACAGAACCACAAGAAAAAAAGAAGAAAAGAAGAGAAGAATAGAAATAAATGAAAAAAATAAGACAGGTAACGAAAAAAAAGGAAAACTTATCACAAAAAGAGAAAACGAGAGAGAGAGAGAGAGAGAGAGAGAGAGAGAGAGAGAGAGAGAGAGAGAGAGAGAGAGAGAGAGAGAGAGAGAGAGAGAGAGAGAGAGAGAGAGAGAGAGAGAGAGTCAAACAGAGGGGTAAGTGTCATTTCCGCCTCTCTCCACTGTGGGTTTACTTAGCTATCAATTGCAGTTTACAGACACATCCCCACCAAGTCTTCCCTTCCTTCGACTTCTAATTACTCCACAGCTCACTCAACCCTCCCCAACACCTCCCCAACACCCTAAACATTCCCTAACACATCCATTACTCCCCAAAACCCATACATACTCCCCAAAGCCCCTCAAACAATTCCCTAACACCTCAAACACTCCCCAGTACTCCCCAATAAATCCACCATTACTTCCTAAAACATCCCCAAAACACTCCCAAACTCCTCCCCACATTCCCAGATGCCCCCTACACCTCCACAAATACTCCCCAACACTATCATTACTCCCCAAACCTCCCCAACACTGCCACAAACGCTCCCCAACTGAACCAACCCCACTAAACACCCGCAATACTCCCAAATATCTTTCAAACACTCCCCAAAGACACGTAACACTTTCTATCCCTCCCCAACATTCCCCAACGCGTCAACTAAACCCCTATTATCCCCCAAAACATGCACAAACACCCCCCAACACCGCCCCCCTCCCATGAAAACCTTCTCAAAACCTAATTAAATATATAAAAAAAAGGTGAAATGACAAAAATAAAGAAAACAGTGAGGAATTCAGAATGATAAGAGTAAAATGTGTTGAAGGACTGAAGGATGACATGACTAAAGGAGAGGAGGAGGAGGAGGAGGAGGAGGAGGAGGAGGAGGAGGAGGAGGAGGAGGAGGAGATGAAAGTGGCCGCTTTATTGACTCCCTGATGCTGTAGTGACGTGTTAATGATCGACACAAACAGAGAGAGAGAGAGAGAGAGAGAGAGAGAGAGAGAGAGAGAGAGAGAGAGAGAGAGAGAGAGAGAGAGAGAGAGAGAGAGAGAGAGAGAGACGGTCACTCCTCCCTAGCCACGTTTGCTCAAGCCGCTCTTATTGGAGAAACGGAACGAGAGGAGGAGGAGGAGGAGGAGGAGGAGGAGGAGGAGGAGGAGGAGGAGGAGGAGGAGGAGGAGGAGGAGGAGGAGGAGGAGGAGGAGGAGGAGGAGGAGGACGAGGAGGAGGAGGAGGACGCAGGAATCTTAGCCACATGTAAAGGAAGAAATGTCTCGCTATTTTGACTTCAGTATCTCTCTCTCTCTCTCTCTCTCTCTCTCTCTCTCTCTCTCTCTCACACACACACACACACACACACACACACACACACACACACACACACACACACACACACACACACACAGTTTACAAAGAGAGAAAAAAATGGCGAGAGAGAGAGAGAGAGAGAGAGAGAGAGAGAGAGAGAGAGAGAGAGAGAGAGAGAGAGAGAGAGAGAGAGAGAGAGAGAGAGAGAGAGAGAGAGAGAGATTAAGAAAAACAATTAAAAGAGGCGACACTTACAAATAACAAGAAAAAAAAAAAGAAAAACGAGAAGGAAAAGAAAAAGGAAAAAAAAAATAACATTCGTACATTTAGAGAAGGAAAGAAAAGGAGGAAAATACAGAAAAAAACACACGGAACAGGAGGAGAGAAGGAGAGGGAAGGAAGAAGAAGGAGGGAGAAGGAAAGAGGTACTGAGAGAAGAAGAATGGAGGGAGGAAGGAAGGAAGGGCAAGGAGAGAAAAAGGAGCAAAGCGGGTCACTGCAAGCCAGGTCAAAGGTCAAGGCGCGAGGTCAGAAGAGTTGGGACAGAGGAGGACAAACAAATTTTCTAGTTCATTAACCTACTTACTCTCTCTCTCTCTCTCTCTCTCTCTCTCTCTCTCTCTCTCTCTCTCTCTCTCTCTCTCTGTTATTTGTCTTCACCTACATTAGTATTTAGGCACAACCACCACCACCACGATCATCATCACCACCACTACCACCAGCACCACTACCATCACTACTTCTCTTATCAACAAGGTCCAAACACTTCAGAATTCTGCAGCAAGAGTTGTCGTTGGTGGCATTAAGAAATCTGACCGTGTTTCCTCTATCCAAAAAGAACTCAAGTGGCTGAAACTGAAACAAACACATTTTTATGACATTTGTTTTGCCATGTTTAAGGTTGTAAGAAATGTACATGGTGAGTGGGTCTATTAATCCCTTCAATACTGGGACACATTTTCACCTTCAGATTTGTGTACGATTAGACCATTTTATTGACATTAGGAAGGGTCTATGGAGGTCAGAAGATTAATGGCTAGTCGTCACTATTTCAATCCCACCACATAAGTTTCTGAAGCTGTATAAAATCACCAAATAGTAACCAGAATGAATATGGAAACGCGTCATGATACTGAAGGGGTTAATTCCTGAGGGTTCATGGCAGTAGAGGAAGTGTCACTATAGGCAGCAGAGTAACCTTGTGGCGCCAGGACATTCACAGTCACTGGTCCAAACACATACCACGCCCTTCCTTGTAATATCACCTCCCCTGCTTCCGCTTCTAGTTTTAAATGTAGCCAAGAAATTTTCTTAAATGACATGAATTATACGTAAAATCACATTATATTTTATCAGTTCTAATTTCTCAGCTTTATATTTGATCATAGTATTTACTTTATTCATATGTATAATTTAGTATGTCTGACATTAACAACTGTCTCCAAAACTGTGTCAAAGAAATTACCTTGTGGAAATAAATGTATCTGAACTCTCTCTCTCTCTCTCTCTCTCTCTCTCTCTCTCTCTCTCTCTCTAATCACCTGACCTTTCCCTAATCAAGGTCACTTAGACTTCCATCATGTCAGAGAGAGAAAGAGAGACAGGAGGGATAAGAAAATGAGAGCGAGGGAGATGAGGGTGGTGTGATGGGGTGCGGGGGTGATGCGGTGTGGGGATGGGGGGGATGGGGTGATGGTGTGTGGGGGGTGTTCTCTTGGGACTGAGCGGCTACCTGGTGTGGTCTGGAAGGGCTAATCTGTGGTCTGTTTCGGAAGCAGACTAGGAGAAGACTCATTAACAGGTGTTGTTTCGTATTTATAGTTGCCAGGAGGAGGAGGAGGAGGAGGAGGAGGAGGAGGAGGAGGAGGAGGAGGAGGAGGAGGAGGAGGAGGAGGAGGAGGTTGGTTCGTTTGTGGTTCTTCAGTAATGAGATGGAATAGTTTCTCTCTCTCTCTCTCTCTCTCTCTCTCTCTCTCTCTCTCTCTCTCTCTCTCTCTCTCTCTCTCTCTCTCTCTCTCTCTTTTCTCTTTGACAATTAAACTTTACAGGAATAAAAAATAAAACCTATTATAATTTTTGTGACTTTCTTTATTACATTCCTACTTTACTTATCCTTTTACCCTCTTCTGTATATAAACATCAATACTCCTCCTCCTCCTCCTCCTCCTCCTCCTCCTCCTCCTCCTCCTCCTCCTCCTCCTCCTCCTCCTCCTCCTCCTCCTCCTTTTCTTCTCCTTTTCCTCCTCATCATTTTTTCCTTATTTTTTTTCATTCCACATTGATAACGTCAGCAATACTTTTTTCTTCTCTATCTCCTCCTCCTCCTCCTCCTCCTCCTCCTTGTGTTCTTTTCCTCCTTCTTTCTCTTCTTTTCCTTTTTCTTCTTAATCTTGTTGTTATTGTTCCTGTTGTTGTTGTTCCTTCTTTTTCTTCTTGATTTTCTTTTTCTTCCTCCTTCTCCTTGTGTTCTTCCTCCTCGTTCTCCTCTCTCTTTTCGTTTTCTTAATCTTGTTGTTGTTGTTGTTGTTGTTGTTGTTGTTGTTGTTCTCTTCCTCCTCCTCCTCCTCCTCCTCCTCCTCCTCCTTCTCCTTCTCCTCCTCCTCCTCCCTCCTCCTCCTCCTCTTCGACCTCTCCTCTTTATGATCGACTCCTCAGCTCCTTCAGACAAACATCACCTTCCTGACATCTTCTAAACAATGCCTCCTCCTCCTCCTCCTCCTCCTCCTTTGGCTGCTAGTGGCACTCAAGCAAGCCCTGAGTGGCACCCTCGAGGCACAGTAAACAAACAGGCACCGTGGCAACCCTGAGGTACGCCTGCCGCCCTCCTTTCCTGGCCACGTCCTTCATATTATATGAACCTATGTAGCCTCTCTCTCTCTCTCTCTCTCTCTCTCTCTCTCTCTCTCTCTCTCTCTCTCTCCTTTTTTTTCTTCTTTCTCTTTCTTTTCTTCAGTTCTTATTTATGTTTTTTTGTTTTCTTTTCTTGGTTTATTACAGACATATAACAGTATTTCTCTCTCTCTCTCTCTCTCTCTCTCTCTCTCTCTCTCTCTCTCTCTCTCTCTCTCTCTCTCTCTCTCTCTCTCTTTCTCTGGTCTAACACTCCACCCTTCCCTCGCCACACTGCTCTCCTCCTTCTTCCTTCTACCTTCCTTTCCCATCCTCCTCCTCCTCTTCCTCCTCCTCCTCCTCCTCCTCTTGGCCGCGCGCTCACAAAGACCCACACAAACCCGTGACCAATTTCTGAACTTCATTAAAGCACAATGCCGCGGCGGGAGTGACACTGGAGGAGGAGGAGGAGGAGGAGGAGGAGGAGGAGGAGGAGGAGGAGGAGGAGGAGGAGGAAGGAAGGTAGTCGTCTTCTTCCATTTCTATCACTCAGCTTTCCTCTTCCTCTTCTGCAGGTGAAATTTTATCCTACAAGTCCTACGAAGGATGTCTCAAAGAATCCTATGCTCTATATTTACACGCAGGGAGAGGAGGAGGAAGAGGAGGAAGAGGAAGAGAAGAGGAGGAAGAGGAAGAGTGTGTGTATCACGTGAAAATTTCTGAAACGACTATATAGGGGTGAGAAAGTATCGTGTGTGTGTGTGTGTGTGTGTGTGTGTGTGTGTGTGTGTGTGTGTGTGTGTGTGTGTGTGTGTGTGTGTGTGTGTGTGTGTGTGTGTGTGTGTATGCGCCGCTCCTCCCCACGATGTATTCCTGAAGGGGCGACACTTGACCCTCGCCATTCTGTCCTCGTGTTTGTGCCATCACCACGATCACCACCGCAGTCATCACCATTGCACGAGTGTTGAGGAGGAGAATGGGAGGTGTTTGTGAGGAGGTTTTAGGAGGAGGAGGAGGAGGAGGA
>NC_059275.1:16797232-16799732 GCF_017591435.1 Portunus trituberculatus
ATTGGAGTGCTTTACCGGCGTGTGGGTGTTGTGGGGAGGTAATGAATGGTAATATATTCATTAGTGTCCCCTCCCCTCGCACCGCCCCGCCCCGCCCCGTCTCACAGCCCCGCAGCGAAGGGAGAATGTGAGTGAATGTTTTTTTTTTTTCTTCTTCTTCTTCTTCTTGAGTCTTTCCCCGGTTCTCCTCTCCTTCATTTTCACCTTTACCTGCTCATTGGTTGGGTTAATTAGGCGTCAGGTGTGCGCCACGGTAGCGATGGTTAGGTTAGGTAAGGTATGTTAAGGTAAGGTAAGGTTAGGTTAGGTAAGGTATGTTAAGGTTAGGTTAGGTTAGGTTAGGTTAGGTTAGGTTAGGTTAAGTAAGGTTAGGTTAGGTTAGGTTAGGTTAGGTAAGGTTAGGTTAGGTTAGGTAAGGTAAGGTAAGGTTAGGTTAGGTTAGGTTAGGTTAGGTTAAGTAAGGTTAGGTTAGGTTAGGTTAGGTTAGGTTAGACAAGGCAAGGCAAGGCAAGGCAAGGTTAGGTTAGGTTAGGTTAGGTTAGTATGGGTTGGGTTTGATTTGGTTAGCTTTAATAAGGTTAGATAATGTTACGTTTTGTTTTGTTTGGCTAGGTTAGATGTGGTTAGGCTGACAGTTAGATTAGATTAGGCTGATGCGTTCGTTACCTGTCATTTACCTGCATAATGACGTGAGGTTAGATTGGATGGGTTGTTAGGGCAGGTTTAGTTGGGTTCGTTAGGTTGGTTAAAATTAGGTCAGGTTAGGTTAGGTTAGGTTGGGTTGTGATACATTAGGTTTGGTGCATACAAGTGTAGTTTGCTAAGTATGTGATGTAACAAAACACCACAAGTCATCAATTAATCTTCTGCGTCTTTAAACAACACTTGACAATTTGACTTCTCTTTCCTTCAAGCTCTTCGTTCACACATCACAAGCTTTACATTTCCCCCGTTCCTGTCTTTCCTTCTAATCCCACATGCCTTGCTAATTTCCCAAATCGACTGAAATAACACACACAAAAAAAAACATACCTTCCCATCACACACACAGCCCTATACATTCCTTCCCTCTACGGCATTTAACTAACCCTTAACAGTCATTTACTCCTCCTCCCTTACACTCCCTCACTTACTCTTTCTCCTCCTCCTCCTCCTCCTCCTCTCTTACACTCACTCACTCACTCCTTCCGTTAAACTCTCCCAGTATTACGAATTTACATTTTTTGTGTATTGAGTCCTTTCCTCTCTACATTCCTTCCTGCGGCGGTACGGAGACGCGGTATGACTCCACGAGGGATCCTATACGCCTCCTTCAGGCCCTCACATGAATATGGAGGACGCGGCGTGAATCCTTTTTTCCCAGGGACTGTTTCCGTGTGGCGTGGAATCTTACCTCTCTTCCTTACCTTTCCCTTCCCTTCCACTTTTCTTTACAAGTGGAGGAAGGAGGCAGGAGTGGTCAGGAGAAGAAGGAGGAGGAGGAGGAAAGAAAGAGGAGCTAATAGATTATTCCTTCCTTTTGTCCATCTTTTGTTACTGAAGGAGAAAGGAGAGAAGAGAGATAGAAGAGAGAGAGAACAGACTAATATTCATCATCTCGAAAGGTTAGCGGGGATTCCTGGAATGTTTAAGGGGTGAAGGGGCAGCCAGTAAGGGTTCGGCTCTTAATTGCAGGTGTGTCCGCCGTGCGTGCTACCGCGGCCCACCAGGTGATGTATGGGGAGGGGCACGAGGAAGGGGAAAGGGGAGGAAAGGGGTAAGGAGATGGAGGGGGAATAGGGAAGGGGTAGCAGTGATCTTAATGGTGTTTTATGAGGCAAAGTTACAGGCAGGATCTTTAATGTATCTGGCTTTTAATCACGCCCTCGCATTATTGGCAATGGGGAATGGGAAATGGGG
Organism: Portunus trituberculatus; assembly: GCF_017591435.1. Lineage (NCBI taxonomy): Eukaryota > Metazoa > Arthropoda > Malacostraca > Decapoda > Portunidae > Portunus > Portunus trituberculatus. Next base: position 16,799,132 of record NC_059275.1, read on the forward strand.
AATGGGTGAGGATCTATAGGGAAGCCATGGGAAGAGATTAGTAGATAGGTCTGTTCAGTTTAACCTCTTCAGTACCACGACGCGTTTACATGTTTATTCTGTTCAGTGATTTTACACAGCTTCAGAAACTTATGTGGGGGATTAGAATAGTGAAGACTGTGGCCATTAATCTTGTGACCTCTATTGACCTATCCCAATGTCAATAAAATCATCTAAAAATACCCAAAAAACTTATGGTAAAAATGCGTCTCAGTACTGAAAGGGTTAAGCTTATTGACAGGAAACACTCACTACACATTAATTAACACCCATACACTAAAGCTGAGTTTGGAGTGTATGAAGGTGTACGTTGAGATTAGTAGAGAGTTAAATTCAATCAGTAAATAGTTCACTTCAGTTTAACCCCTTCAATAATGAGACACATTTTTTACCATAATTTTTTGGGTATGATTAGAAAATTACATTTGCATTAGGGAAAGGGTCTATGGGGGTCAAAAGCTTAATGGCCAAAGTCTTCACTATTTCATTTCCCGACATAAATTTCTGAAGCTGTATAAAACCACCAAATAACCAGAATGAATATAAAAACACGGCATGGTAC
>NC_059275.1:16804732-16809732 GCF_017591435.1 Portunus trituberculatus
TCAATGCGATTGTCTATATAAAGATACATATATACATAAATAATACATACCAAGGTTAATTTTTGAGGGTTGAGAGTCTTGGTGTGTGTGTGTGTGTGTGTGTGTGTGTGTGTGTGTGTGTGTGTGTGTGTGTGTGTGTGTGTGTGTGTGTGTGTGTGTGTGTGTGCCGCGTCTGTGTGAGAGAGAGGTGTAACTGCTTCAAGTAAACTAACATTCTCTCTCTCTCTCTCTCTCTCTCTCTCTCTCTCTCTCTCTCTCTCTCTCTCTCACACACACACACACACACACACACACACACACACACACACACACACACACACACTTTCCCGCCAACTGAATTTACTCTTCTTGCATTGAAATTAAGGATCCAAGTCATACATTTTCTTTTCTTTTCCTTTAATCAACATTGTCTTTTTTCTTCACTCTAGTACAAGTTTCCAATGTCCTTCAACTTCCTTCAAAACAAAGACAAAGAAACATAGAAACAACAAAGCTCACTCAAGGAACCATCAAGCCCTGTACCACCACCACCACTACTACCACCACTACAACCATCCCCACTTCCCCCGCTGTCACACCGTCACCTGTACCATAATTAATCAGAGCTGGCCACAGAAACACTCAAGGTCTTCGGGTTAAACCATCGTGACCAAACCCTTGTAATTACTCCACCAGATAGCAAACCGTCCCACCCACTCCCCACTCCCCCATTCCCAGGCCCTCCCCAGCACCCACACGCCCCCATAAAGTACTCAGAGCATCCCCAGCACCCCACAAGACCCGCGCCCACACCCACTCCGCCTCTGGGAACCCGCCATCGAAATGCTTGGTTCGTTTAGTAAAGTTAATATTTCTTCAGATGTTCGTCGCTATCTGGTAATTATCATTTTTGCATCGTTATCCATTACCACGACCATTCCTGCGTGGTTTTTCATCCCCCGCCTCGCACCTCCGTTATTATCGCCACCTCCCTGCTTATTACCATTCGTCCTCATGATCTTTACCGTGACGACTCGCTAATCAGCAGGTGAGTCATGAGTAGGCACGGATTCACGACCTCACCTGCCCTCACAACTCCCACACCAGGTCTCTGTTCCCTTCCCGCCCCTAAGTCACCGCTAAGTCAGCCCCTAACCTCACCTCACCAATTTTCACCTGCGCTGCGTCCGCCAGGTAACTTTCCCTCTCTCCCACTTCCCTCAGGTAACTCTATCCCTTGTGCAACTTAATGGCCACTGTCACCTGTCCGCGCGGCGCCCCTGGGGACCTAGTCATTACCCCTCACCATCCATAACCCGCTCCCCTCATTACCTACCATAATAACAATCCTCACACCCTCATACTTTTATTAATCACAGTCATCGCTGGAGCCCTGAGCCGCGCGATCACCGGCCTTCCCTAAAGCTTGTGATTAGAAAGCATAAATCAGAGCGCCGCGTCACTGGCTATGCACTTTGTGTCAGCTGCGCGAGGGACGGAGCGCACTGACGTCTCCTGTCCATCATTAAGTCCACCTGATTGAGCCTTCCACCGCCACATAATAGAGGCTCACGGCAGCTCGGTAATGCACGCAGGCGACGAATGGGGGACTTAAACGCCGCTATTTACTGAACTAAGGGACGAGTAGCGCCGCCCGACAACTTGATGGCCGCCACGAGGGATGCACTCCAGCCCGCGGAAGCAAACTTAATGCCATGGTTGTAAGGCGCCCAGGTGTGAGTGTGATACAGGCGAGAGAGAGAGAGAGAGAGAGAGAGAGAGAGAGAGAGAGAGAGAGAGAGAGAGAGAGAGAGAGAGAGAGAGAGAGAGAGAGAGAGAGAGAGAGAGAGAGAGAGAGAGAGAGAGAGAGAGAGAGAGAGAGAATGTGTGAGCTGAGATGAGACGGAGAAGACATGAGGAGACAGACAGACAGACAGACAGACAGACAGACAGACAGACAAACGGATAGATTGACTTGAACACACACAGGAAGACAGAATCAAAGACATACATACAGACAAACACACACAAACAGAGAGAAAAACAAACAAACAGACATACAGACCTAGACAGACAAATAAATGTGAAGAAAGACAGAAGAGAAAATGAAGGAAAAGAAAAATAAATGAAACAACTAAAGAGAGGGAGAATAAAACACATGAAAATAGGCAAAAGCAGAAAAAAAAGAGAAAAGAAAAAAACGAGAATGAAAAACTGAAAAAATAAAAAAAGGAGAATGAAACAAAAATAAAAATAAAGAAAAAGGATAAAAAAGGGAAAATAAAAAGGATGAAAAAAGGAAAATATAAAAAAAAGAAACTAAAAACAATCTTCAAATAAAAAAAATAAATAAAACAAGAAAACTCAACAAAACAAAACAAAGGAAAAAATAAGAGTGAAATTAAAATAGTTAACAAATAATCCACCACCACCACCACCACCACCACCATCACCACCACTACCACCATCATCACCACCACCACCACCATCACCACCACTACCACCATCATCACCACCACTATGCTCTCCCTAACCTACTCCCGCTGCCTTCCGACCTCCACGCCATCTCATCCCACCCGACCCCACCCCCTACCCCACCCCGCCTCGCCCCGCTCTGCCCCGCACAGCCCCGAAGAGCGACACGGAAAGGGTGGTGAGGAGAAGCACGCCCGCATGTGGGATGGGCGGGGAGGGTGGGCGTGAGGGTGATTTACTGGTGCTCTGGTCATGACTGAGGAGGAGGAGGAGGAGCTGAGGATGAAGATGAACAAGAGTATGAAAAATAGAGAGAACAAAATGTGTGTGTGTGTGTGTGTGTGTGTGTGTGTGTGTGTGTGTGTGTGTGTGTGTGTGTGTGTGTGTGTGTGTGTGTGTGTTTCACTGTTTGATCTGCTGCAGTCTCTGACGAGACAGCCAGACGTTACCCTACGGAACGAGCTCAGAGCTCATTATTTCCGATCTTGGGATAGGCCTGAGACCAGGCACACACCACACACCGGGACAACAAGGTCACAACTCCTCGATTTACATCCCGTACCCACTCACTGCTAGGTGAACAGCACCTACACGTGAAAGGAGACACACCCAAATATCTCCACCCGGACGGGGAATCGAACCCCGGTCCTCTGGCTTGTGAAGCCACCGCTCTAACCACTGAGCTACCGGGTGTGTGTGTGTGTGTGTGTGTGTGTGTGTGTGTGTGTGTGTGTGTGTGTGTGTGTGTGTGTGTGTGTGTGTGTTAGGGAGGATGCTAAGGCTCATAACCCCACTAGTTGACCCTCCTGCCATAAAGTTTCTCTCTCTCTCTCTCTCTCTCTCTCTCTCTCTCTCTCTCTCTCTCTCTCTCGCTATACTACCTACAGATATTACCTCCTTTCTACTGTTCCTCTTCTTCCTCCTCCTCCTCTTCTTCTTCTTCTTCTTCTTCTTCTTCTTCTTCTTCTTCTTCTTCTTCTCCTCCTCCTTCTCCTCCTCCTCCTCCTCCTCCTCCTCCTTTTCTTTATTGTCTTTTTTCAATCATTTTCATCACTTTCTTCTTTTATATTCCTTTTCGTTATCATCTTTTTCTTTTATTTTTTGTTTTGTTTTTCATGCTTCTTCCTCTACTGCATCTTCACCATTATATTCATTGTCTTCTTCTTCTTCTTCTTCTTCTTCTTCTTCTTCTTCTTCTTCTTTCTCTTTATCGTCATGTTTGCTCTCTCTTATTATTTTTGGTCTTGTTCTTGTTCTTCTTCATCCTCTTCTTCTTCTTCTTCTTCTTCTTCTTCTTCTTCTTCTTCTTCTTTATCGTCTTCATCTTTGCTTTCTTTTTCTTAATATTGTTTATCTTCCTTTTTTTTGGCTTTGAAGCTTTTTGTTCTTTTTCTTCTTCTTGTTCTTCTTGTTCTTCTTGTTCTTCTTCTTCTTCTTTCTTCTCCTCCTCCTCCTCCTCCTCCTCCTCTTCCTCGTCGCTTCTCACGGGGCGGTAGTCTCACGAGGTGGTCGGGACAAAGTATGAGGGGAAATAAATAAAGGCCCAAGGGGGAAAAATATTACTTTATGCCCATCTCCAGATATATTTTTATGGTCAGGCTGGTTTTTCTCGCCTGCTTGGGACTCGGCGGCGGCGTGGAGGGGCCATGGAAAGGAGGAACAGACACACACACACACACACACACACACACACACACACACACACACACACACACACACACACACACACACACACACACGGGAAGGGGATGTAGTGTGATATGCAATGGCCTCAGTTATTTCCTGGTCGTTTCTTACACTAAAGGATGTCTTCTCTTCCCCACCACTGTAATCCTGCTCACACCCTCCCCCTCCCCTCCTACCCCTCTCCCCTCTGCTGATTCCCACACCTCTTGTCTCCCTCCCCTCCCCCAGCACCCCCGCCCCGCCCCGCCCCGCCCCAGGTCACGCTGTATCAGGTAAGATCTCTTGTAAACATAATGTTGGTCACCCGCGGCCCTTGCCATTCCGGGATAAACGACCAATTAGAGAAATCCTTCCTGGAGCAGCCGCGGCAGTGATATTTCCAGGTGCCGGGCCACCCCCCGTGCACCGCCCTGCCCCGCCGCTCACCGCCCCACCACCGCCTCGCCCACCGCGCCTCCTTCAGGGTGCAGCGAGGCGGTAGGCGTGGCCAGGGTGCCGAACTGAGCGAGGCGTGGGTGCGGCGGGAGCGGCGGGCGTGGTGGGACAAGCGGGGTCTCCTGGGGCAGCGTCAGGCCCCCGCCCGGAGTAAGATGTGCGGCGCGGGGGCTGCCGCGTGACCCGCCGTGATGGACAGCGCCCGGGCTAAAGGTTTAATCACGGGGCGTTTAGCGGACTACATGTTTGATTATAGTTGTCTCTGTGTGAGCGGCCGAGCGTGGGGACAATATAGTGCTGCGCCCGCCGGCTGCAGGGGCGAAAGTCCCGCCGTCAGGAGCGCTGCGGCGGACCGTGGGAGCGTGGCGGGTGGATCGGGACAGCCCAGCCAGGCTCGGCTCGCACCCCGCCATTACCCAGCCCAG
>NC_059275.1:16827232-16839732 GCF_017591435.1 Portunus trituberculatus
TCACCCACCGTAGCACCACTGAGGGAGTCACACCGCCCACCCGCCCACCCCTACCCACCTCCACCCATCCCCACCTACCCTCACCTCTCCCACCCACCCACCGACCCCGAGATCCATCCCACGGGCGCGGGATGACCAGTGGGGCGCCTGCGGTCAAACCTTGCGCCCACAACCGCCCACAGCCACCACTCTCTCTCTCTCTCTCTCTCTCTCTCTCTCTCTCTCTCTCTCTCTCTCATGAGTTTGGAGTTTCATCTGGGCGAGTGTGGACAAGTTTGTGGGAAGCTGTGAGAGTGAGAGAGGGAGAGGGAGAGAGGGTGGGAGAGGGAGGGTGGTGGTGGTGGTGGTGGTTATTGGAAGAGTGTATACGTGTGGTAGAGAATGGACTGGTTGAGTGAAAAGAGAGAGGAGAGAGAGAGAGAGAGAGAGAGAGAGAGAGAGAGAGAGAGAGAGAGAGAGAGAGAGAGAGAGAGAGAGAGAGAGAGAGAGAGAGAGAGAGAGAGAGAGAGAGAGAGAGAGAGAGAGAGAGAGAGGATGGTGAGAAAGGATGTGAGGAGGAGGAGGAGGAGGAGGAGGAGGAGGAGGAGGAGGAGGAGGAGGAGGAGGAGGAGGAGGAAAGAGGCAATTTCTTATATTTAAACTGAATATATGAAAATCTGCTCCCGTTTCCTCTGTTTGTTTATTTTCATAGTAAGCGAATTAAATATTATCAGAGAGAGAGAGAGAGAGAGAGAGAGAGAGAGAGAGAGAGAGAGAGAGAGAGAGAGTAAAAACAATTGAACATCACTGCCTAACGCCCCTCTCTGGACCCTGGGAAGACAAAAGAGCATCAACACTCATCCTTGCCGAGAGTAAACACTTCGGGTAAGGAGAGTAAGACAGGATTGGATTACACAACAAGGGATCACACGCACAGGGAAAAGGGGTTTGACGGGTAAAGAGATGAAAACATGAAAAAACGAAAAAAAAAAAGAAGAAAAGTTAACGGCTTCAGTACTGGGACACATTTTTCACCTTGAGATTTGTGTACGATTAGACCATTTTTATTGACATTAGGAAGGGTCTATGGAGGTCAGAAGATTAATTAATGGCCACAGTCTTCACTATTTTAACACCCCATATATGTTTCTGAAGCTGTATAAAATCACCATATAGTTAGCAGAATGAATATGGAAACGCGTCATGGTGCTGAAGGGGTTAAAATAAAAAAAAAATTATGTTTGAGTAAAAAGATATGTAAGTAAAATGATATGAAAGTAAGACATGAGAAATAATTAAATAAGAAAAGTAAAGAGATAAGAGAAATTGAATTATAAAGATACGATAAGGAAATAGAGTAAAAAAATAATAAAAGAGATAAAAGATACAATGATAAACAAATGAACAGATGAGAAAAATAAAGAAACAAGACCAGTACATATTCAGTAAAGAGACACAATAAGGAAAGACTAAAAGAGAGAGAGAGAAAGAAAATAAAAAGGAGATGAGAGGATGATGATAAACAACTGAGAGATCTGAATGAAAGGAGTGAATGAATAAAAAAAGAAGAAAAGTAGACTGAATAAAGATAAAAGAAAGAAAAAGTGAGTAAATAAGAGAGAAAGAAGATGAATTAAGGTGTAACAAACTCCCAGAATAATGAGGTGTAAAAATTGGTTAAAAAAAAAAAAAAAAAAAAAAACAGGATTAAAAACAATAATAATCACAAAAGGAGCAAGAATAACGAATAAGGAGATAAAGAAGAGACTGATAAAGGAAAGAAAACAAATGAAGCAATATTAGGAAGCAGAGAAATAAACAACAACAACAACCTCAACCACAACCACCACCACCACCACCACACCACCACCACCACCACCACCACCACCAATCAAAACAACATCAACAGGTAACCAGATAATTACAGGTACAGACAGGTAGATAGATAGATAGGTAGGTAGAAAGGTAGATAGGGAAGAGAAGCATTGAACTGGCAACCTTGTGAACCACGTGGAGGAGGAGGAGGAGGAGGAGGAGGAGGAGGAGGAGGAGGAGGAGGAGGAGGAGGAGGAGGAGGAGGAGGAGGCCAGGACACTCACACATCTAAGGTTTACTGCCTACCAAAAAGGTCTCGCTTACCCAACCTGTATTTAGCAGTAATTCCAGCCCACCCTTGTGTTATCAGAGGGGATCAAGGGTGGCATTCGCGGCTTCTTTGTAAAGGCCTTCTGATCCTATGCTAAAGAGGTTTGGATCTTACTCCCCCATCCTCACCTCCTCCGCCTCCTCCTTCTTCTACTACCACTCCCCATCCTTCTCCTCCTCCTCCTCCTCTTCAGTGTGTTTCTGTGTGTGTGTGTGTGTGTGTGTGTGTGTGTGTGTGTGTGTGTGTGTGTGTGTGTGTGTGTGTGTGTGTGTGTGTGTGTGTCTCTCTCTCTCTCTCTCTCTCTCTCTCTCTCTCTCTCTCTCTCTCTCTCATCAACTATTTGTCTTCTGTACTTGTCCTTCCTTTGTGTTCCCTTGTGTCGTATATATTTACTGGTCTGCATTCTTCACCACCTCATACTTGTCCTTCTTTCGTGCTGGTTAGTGTTAGTTAGTGTTAGTTAGTGTTAGTGTTAGTGTCGAGTTGTTGTTTCCTTTATCCTTCGTTTGTTAACCCCTTCAGTAGAGACACTTTTTTTTACCTTGAGTTTTGAGTACGATTAGGTCATTTCATTGACATTACGAAATTGTCTACGGAGATCAGAAAATTAATGGCCAGAGTCTTCACTATTTTAATCCCCCACATATGTTTCTGAAGCTGTATAAAATCGCCAAATAATAAGCAGAGTTAATATAAAAACGCGTCCTGGTACTGAAGGTGTTAAGGTAGGGTGTGTATTAAGACCCCATACACTTGTTCTTTCTTTGTGTTCTTTAGCTTCCTTCTTTTCCTTCCTTTACATTCCTTAGTGCTCTTCATTCACCCCTCTGTGTTCTTTCCTGCCTCCTTAACTGAGCTTCTCCAGAGTTTATTAATCTACTGACTATATTAAGACTCCTACACTTACTTGTTTTTCCTTTATATTCCTTAGCTTCACTCATTTCTCTATATTCACTCCTTTGTGTCCTTTGGTGCTTCCCTTGTTTAGCTTCGTTTTTCTTTCTTTCTTTTTTATTTACTGTGTCTACTTACCTTTCCTTTACATTCCTAGCTTCATTCATTTCCCTTCCTTTAGTCCTTAGTGCAGTACATTCACCCATCCTTTGTGTCCTTTGGCGCCTCCTTAACTTAGCCTCTCCAGTTTTTAATCTACTCTCTCTATTCATCCTTCCTTTACGTTCCTTAGCTTTCCCTCAACACCCTTCCTCTTGCCCTCAGTCCTCCACACTCACCCCTCCTTTGTGTTCCTTAGTGCCTCCCTCACTGAGCCTCTCCGATACGTGAAAGTGAGTTTATTCATCCAGTGTGTTATTAAGAACCCTAAACTTGTTCCCCAGTGCTCCACATTCACCCTTCCTTTGTGTTCCTTAGTGCCTCCCTCGCTGAGCCTCACCAGAACACGTTAAGCGAGGTTCAGAAGCCTGGGAGTGAGGAAGGCGAGACAGATGAAGTCCCCACCACGAGGCCCCGGGGGAAAGCCAACACCCCCGGGGGACCTGAGCCTGGGCGGGAGGAGAGGGAGAGGGAGAGGGAGAGAGCGAGGGGGGGATAAAGATGAAGAGGAGGAGGAGGAAGAGGAGAGAAGGAGGAAGGATAGAGTAAGGAGAGGAGAGGGATAAGAAGGAAGAGGAGGAAAAGAGAAGGGGAGGAATAAGGAAGGATAAAATAAAGAGGCAGAGGTGAGAGGATAGGAGAGGATAAGGAATAAGAGGAGGAGGAGGAGGAGGAGAGAAGGTGAAGAATGAGGAAGAAGGGAGAGGTGAGAGAGGTATAAGGAGGAAGAAGAGGAGGAGAAGAGAAGGGGAGGAATGAGGAGGAGGAGGGACAGACTAAGGAAAAAGGGAGAAGGAGGAGAAGGAAGAGATTAGGAGGAAGAGGAAGAGGAGGAGGAGGAGGAGAGAAGGGGAGGAATGAGGAGGAGGAGGGACAGACTAAGGGAAAAAGGGAGAAGAAAGAGAGGAGAGGGATCAGGAGAAAGAGGAAGAGCTAGGAAGAGGAGGAGGAGGAGAGAAGGGGAGGAATGAGAAGGATAGAGTAAGGAAGGAGAGGTGAGGGATAGGAAGAGATAAGAAACAAGAGAAGAGAAAGGGAGATATTAGAAAGGAAGAGAAAGAAAGGAGAGACGAGGAGGAGGCAGGGAGGAATAAGGAGGAGAAAAAATAGAATAAGAAGGAAAGGAGATGTGAGGAATAGAGAAAAATAAGGAACAACAGAAGAGAAAGAGGAGAAATGAGAGGAAAAAGAGGTAATACAGTAAGAAAGAAAGAAGAGGAAAGGGGTAGGAAGGAATAAGGAAAGAGGAGGAGAAGAAGAAGATAAATGAGAGGAAAGATGGATAGAATGAAGAAAAAGAGATGAGAGGTGGAAGGAAGAGAGAAAGGAGAGGACTGGGGAGGAAGAGGAGGAGGAGGAGGAGGAGTAAGAAGGAGGAGGGATGGAATAAGAAGGAAGAAATAAGAGAAAGGGAAAATAGAAGGAAAAAATAAGGAAATAATGTTAAAGAAGATTAGAGAATTGAAAGAAAAAAAGTAATAAGAGCAAAAAAAAGAGAAATGATGATGAGAGAGAGAGAGAGAGAGAGAGAGAGAGAGAGAGAGAGAGAGAGAGAGAGAGAGAGACTAATGGTGAGATTAAACGTGACAGAAGGGGATTAAAAGAGAGGGGAGAGATGAGGAAGAGGTGAGAGGTGTGTGGGAAAGTTTGTGAGAGAGAGAGAGAGAGAGAGAGAGAGAGAGAGAGAGAGAGAGAGAGAGAGAGAGAGAGAGAGAGAGAGAGAGAGAGAGAGAGAGAGAGAGAGAGAGAGAGATCAACACCACAAACTCAATAAGAAAAAAGATAAGGAAAATTAGGAGGGAGAGAGAGAGAGAGAGAGAGAGAGAGAGAGAGAGAGAGAGAGAGAGGGTATGCACTTGCCATGTAGCGGTGAGAGTTCCTTCCCTCACTCCCCTCTCCCTCTCCCTGACCGCTAAGACCCAAACGACACCACTCCCACGTTTCCCCTCTCCCTCTCTCCCCTCCCCCCCTCTCCCTCTCTCCCTCCATTCCTTCTTTACCGGTTTGTTTTCATCTGCTTTTCATTTCATCTCCACCTCTCTCTCTCTCTCTCTCTCTCTCTCTCTCTCTCTCTCTCTCCACTTGACAGGAGAGACGAAGGGCGCGGCGGTGACACAGAGACCTCAACAAGCACCTCTGTCCACAAGAGAGAGAGAGAGAGAGAGAGAGAGAGAGAGAGAGAGAGAGAGAGAGAGAGAGAGAGAGAGAGAGAGAGAGAGAGACTTCATGCAGTAGCTATTTATATCCTCTGTATGTTCTTTCTTTCACGCTTGGAGGAGGAGGAGGAGGAGGAGGAGGAGGAGGAGGAGGAGGAGGAGGAGGAGGAGGAGGAGGCGGAGGAGGAGGAGGAGGAGGAGAAGTCAATGAGGCAATTTATTCAGTGGTTCATAAATCATTGGGTAAATTCGCCTCCTTTTTCTCATCAGCGCGTTGCATTACGAGAGAGAGAGAGAGAGAGAGAGAGAGAGAGAGAGAGAGAGAGAGAGAGAGAGAGAGAGAGAGAGAGTACGGGATTAATAGCGAGGGAGCATGAACAGAAAGACAGAAGAATGAATTGAGGAGGAGGAGGAGGAGGAGGAGGAGGAGGAGGAGGAGGAGGAGGAGGAGGAGGAGGAGGAGGAAGAAGAAAATGATAATCATAATAATAATATTAATAATAATAATAATAATAATAATAGTAATAATAATAATAATAGAGTAGCAGTAGTAGTAGTAGTAGTAGTAGTAATAGTAGTAGTAGTAGTAGTAGTAAAACAAATAAAAATAGAAATAAAAACAATAATAATAATAATAATAATAATAATAATAATAATAATAAAAATAATAATAATTAGTCATAAGAAAACAATTCATTACAAAATTAAGCATAAAAAACAAAAATAAAATGGTAACCAAGACACAAACAAAAAACAAATCAATAAATGTACCCGCGGCGAAAAGACAAAGCAGAAAAATATGCTCTATGCAAATGAACACAAACACACGAGAATAATAATAATCAAAAGAAATCAATGGAAAAAAGAATGAATGACTGAATCACAACTGAAGCCTTGCCCAGCCACACCTGTCCACCACACGCCACTGTGACACTTAGAACACTGCACGCCAACCCCCCAGGCGCCCTCCGTGTGTGTGTGTGTGTGTGATGAAAAGACGTCGGACACTCGCCCTTCCGTGTGTGTGTGTGTGTGTGGTGGGTTTGACGGTGTGGTTGTAGTGGTGATGTGGGTGATGATTGTTAACCCTTTGAGTACCATGACACGCTTCAATATATTAATTCTGTTTGCTATTTGGTGATTTTATTCAGCTTCAGAAACTCATGTGGGGATTAAAATAGTGAAGACTTCCCGTTAATCTTCTGACCTCCATAGACCCTTCCTAACGTCAATAAAATAGTCTAATCGTTGACAAATTTCAAGGTAAAAATGTGTCCCAGTATTGAAGGGACTAAGAACATGAAAAAAAAAGAGTGGCGCTGCACGAGGCTGTCAGGCACACACATGAGGAAAGCTACTTAATTCCATCTATCATCGCCCTCCATAAATTTATCTAATCTATTGACTCAGCATTAACAACATGATGACTGATTCCGTCTCATTCAACAACCACTCTGTTAGACTCTGACAAGTCATTGTTATTCTTATTATTATCATAATAATTATTATTATTATTAATATTACTAATACTATTGAAGCTGGTGTTAAGGAAGCAGCGACCGTTTAGAAGTGAATTACCAGTGAGCAGCAGCAGCAGCAGCAGCAGCAGCAGCAGCAGGCGAGGCAGAGCAGCAGAGCGGTGCACCAGAGAGGCCAAGGTAAAAAATGTTCTTAAGAAAATAATTTATTCTTTGCTATACACGACCATATACATAAAAAATTACACCTTTGTACACGAGGCGCCTTGAGTGTGGCTGGTAACCTGGGGGCGTTCGGGGGCGGGGCGGGGCGGAACAGGCAAGGTGGGGACGTTACTTCATGATGTCGTCGATAGAGAAGCCACGCCGCTTCCTGCCGCTGTCCTGTTCCGTCGCCGCCACCGCCGCCGCCGCAGCCGTCAGCAGTAGGGGTTTCTTGATGGCGGGCGCCGCCAGGGCCTCCAGCACGCGCCGCCGCGGCTCAGGGTCCGCTGCCTCCGTCTTGAGCGGCGGCGAGTACAGCGGGATGAGCGTCACGTCGCGGGGCAGCGAGGGCGTGTGTGCGGTGAGGCACGACTCGGAGGACGACCTGAACAGCGGAGAGGCGGTCACGCCGCCAGCCGGGGAGACTCTTGGCGGAGACACGAGGGGAGGAGAGATTCGCGGGGGTGAGGTGGGCGCCCGTGAGGCGGCAGGTACTGTATCGTGGGCGTGCTGCGCCTTGTGCACGGCGAGGGTGCGCGCCTGGCAGAATCCCTTGCCGCACGCCTCGCACTTGAAGGGCTTCTCCTTGCTGTGGATGTACTTGTGGTCGCGGAGGTGGTCCTGCCTCCTGAAGGCCTTGCCGCAGATGTCGCAGGGGAAGGGCCGCTCGTCCGTGTGGGTCCGCTCGTGGATCAGCAGGTTGTAGCTCTTGGTGAACTCCCGCTGGCAGTACTTGCAGATGTACCGCTTCTTGGGTCTGCTGAGGCGGCCCCCGGGAGTCAGCAGCAGCCGGTTCAGGGCCAGCTCGCCCGCGCCCAGCGCCGCCCATGGCAGCTGGCCCAAGGGGTTGCAGCCCTGCAGCAGCCCCGCCAACCGGGGATCTATGGGAGACCCATGTTTACTTTGGGCGGCAGCGACAGACGCCAGGGCGGGGAATATCGGGAAGGGAGGCAGCAGCGGCAGCAGGGAGGGTCCTCGCGGCACCCAGGGCGTGAAGGCTGACCCTCGGTCCAGCCCGACGCCCAGGCCTGGAAACTGGAACCCTGAAGGACTGGTGGGCGTGGGTGGCGGCGTCAACAAACCTGTGAGGAAACACAGCGTCACACACCTGCCGCGGCGGCCCGGGCACCTCGCGGCCACAACAACAACAACTCACAACAACAGCAAGACACAAGACACGTACCCGATTGCGTGCACTCCTTTTCCGAGCCTCGCTCCTCTTCCCGACTGGTCGCCATCTTCACTCCAAACCACAACAATTAACTTCTAATTCGGGCGAGTGAAGCGACCTGACCCGCGACACAGCTGAGCGAGTGACCGGCGGCGTGGTGCGGCCTGCGCGGGGCGGGGTGCAGGGGACACTGAGGCGCTGCGGCTGACGGGGCCCTGAGCGATATGGGTGCGGGCCGCGGTTGCCAACTCTCCCGGGGCACCACAACCCGCTGCGGCCAACCCCCACCACACACCGCCGCCACGCAACACACACCGCCACACACCGCCCGCCGCCACACACCGCACGACCCTCGCCACACGCACACGTCACAAAGCCAGGAATTAAAACAGGACCAAAAGACAACAGCTGCACACTGGCGCTCACCCGCACAGCCTGCCCCGCCCCGCGACACAACACCCCGACACTCGCACCAACACACCAACACACAAACACCACAACAAGACCCAAAAAAATAACCCCCCACCACCACCACACTGCCCCACGACTCGACCCCAGAGCAAAATCGTGGCGAACGCGCAAAATACTTTCTTCCAGGGGCAGAGAGGCGCCTGGGAGATAAAGACGGCGGCGGGGCGGCGGGGAGGCGGGGGAGGGTAGGGGCCGGGGGCGATCAGCTTGTCGTGACGGAGGGGCGTGGCCAGCACAGTCGCCATTGGACGCCGCCGCCTTGGCCCCGCCCTCCCAAGATTCCAGCGGGTGATATATGTGTACCTGAGTAGCCTTTATTAATCTCTATAAAGGCGGCTTTATCGTACGTGTAAGCCTTTTGCGAACAACGTCCTGCAGGCTGCTCGTGCTGGGGTGGCGGGGTCAGGGGGGGAGGGGAGGAGGAGGAGTAGGATGGGAGTTAAGGAGAGAGGAGGAAGAAAGAAGAAAAAGGAAAGGAAAGATTGAAGTTTTACAGTATACTTACATGCACACACACACACACACACACACACACACACACACACACACACACACACACACAGCAAAATAAAATTAAAACGAAGGAAGTTGAAGTAACAAACCTTTACAACAACAACAACAAACAACAACAACAACTACTACTACTACTACTACTACTACTTATGAGTGTTATTGTTTTATGAGAGGAGGAAAGTAATTAATGACTGCGTGTTGCAACTTCACACACACACACACACACACACACACACACACACACACACACACACACACACACACACACACACACACACAACCAGTTCTATCACCAGTACTCCGTCACCTTATCGATTGCCTCCCAGACTAAGGCGCCCACACTCACTCTCTACAGCTCGCCCCGCACCTGTCTGCCGCCCCGAGGAACTCACCTGCCCCTGGAAAGAGATAAGGAGGTCAGTAAGCGAAATGAATGATAAATAAATAGATGATTACATAAATGAATAAATATGTCACCTTGTAAACCCCTGAAGAGAGTGACAGTATAAGTAAATCAATTAATAAACAAATAAATAAATAAACAGATAAAGAAAGAAACCAACTCCACAAGAAACTGATAAAAAGAATAAGAAAGAAAGAATGAATGAATGAAAAAATAATAGCAAAAATAATAATGATGATAATAATAATAATAATAATAATAATAATAATAATAATAATAATAATAATAATAATAATAATAATAATAATAATAATAATAATAATAATGATAATAATAACGATAATAATAACAATAATAATAATAATATTAATAATAATATTAATAATAATAATAATAATAACAACAACAACAACAACAACAACAACAACAACAACAACAACAACAACAACAAAAAGGAAGGAAGAAAAAGACAAGAAATAATAACAACAACAATAATGGTAATAATAATAATAATAATAATAATAATAATAATAATAATAATAATAATAATAATAATAATAACAACAACAACAACAACAACAACAACAACAACAACAACAACAACAACAACAACAACAACAACAACAATAATAATAGCAACAACAACAATAAACACATGTCCACAACAAAATGATTTACCTGAACTAATTTACATCTCTATTTAGTTCTTCATTCCCACAACAATAAAAAAAAAAACACTCATGAAATACAATTAAAAAAAAAAAAAAACATTCCCACAACAGTTAACAAGCACATTTAACTCAATTTACATATCTCCTTTGTTTTCACTCACACAGTAATCAGGAAACACAAGAACACTCAGTATCCACGACTCACCTCACGAAGCAACACAAAAAACAGAAGTATAATGAATTCCAGCAACAGAAAACGCATATAAGCTCCTTCATTTACATCCCAGTTTGTTCCCATTCACACGGCATTGCGGAGACCCTGACACTCGCGGCACGTGCAAAGTATAAATTGTAAAGCCACCTTGAGTCACGCTCCTTACCTAATGAAAAGCCACTGCCAACACCTGATCTCCACAACGTATAGATTCACACAACTATTCGTAATCCAGCGACGCCCACGCACACACACACGCACACGCACACACACACACACACACACCATTTTTTAGTTCTTATTCTCAAAGTTCTGTGCTTCACCTTCACTATTTCAAAAGGCTTTATTTAAATTTACACGAGTTTTTGTTTTGTTTTTGTGGGGGTCTTTTGTGGTTCTAGAGGCAGAGTGACAAGATTTCTACATTATTAACTGGAGAGACAATCTTGTAAACCCCGCTAATCATCTCTGTGGGGTTGAAAATAGTCATAGTGAGAGCAAGGCGTTTCTAAATACTAGCCATTATCATCCAAACTTTTATCATTGGATGCACATTATTACAAGTTGCTGCGTGTATTAGACTTCCATAATGTATAGATTAACACAAAAACTTCCTTACATTCCTCTATTCTTCTCACACACCTACGTATATTTCATCCTCCTCAACTCTTCAAATATTATCAGCTCTTCACTATTACACACTTCCATTCCTGCGAAGGCAACAAAATATTAGCAAAAAAAGAAAAATAATAAAATAAAAAGGTCACTGGAACTGCAGTTTCTCTAAAAGATTCGAAAGAATTAGCCGAAAGCCTTGGACAAATGTCTTGACACCTCTCTCTTAACATATATAGATTAACCTCTTCATTACCATGACATCTTTCCATATCCACTCTGCTTACTATTTGGTGATTTTACACAGCTTCAGAAACTTATGTGGTGATTAAAATAGTGAAGACGCAGGCTATTAATCTTCTGACCTCCATACACTCTCGCTAATGTCAATAAAGTTGTCTAATCGCACTCAAAACTCAGGGTAGAAATGCGTCCCAGTACTGAAAGGGTTCACGCAATAATAACATGTAGATTAACACTTTAAAGCTTCTTTACAATCTTATAACACACATACTTATACCTTACCTCGCAAATTCTTCTAATATGATCCGTTGCCCAATATTATACACATCCATAAAGGTTAACACAGTAACTTTTCACTCTCCTATAATCTTCTAACACGCGGGCAGGTATACATTATCACTTTTATGAATCCGGATTGCTACGAACGAAGAACTAATATAATCTGTTTCCCAATATTACAAACTTCCATAAAGATTCCCACAATAACCTTTCACACTTCTAATCTTCTAACACACACACACGTATATTTTTCCCTCCCAGACAAGCACACATCACATTTATGAATCCGGATGGCTGCGAACGAATAACTGCCTAATATAATCTCCTACCAGATATCACAAATTTCCATAAAGATTCCCCACAATAACTTTTCACACTCCTAATCTAACACACATACGTATATCTTTCCCTCCCAGACAAGCACACATCACATTTATGAATCCGGATGGGTGCGAACGAACAAACTGCCTAATATAATCTTTCCCAATATCACAAATTTCCATAAAGACTGCCCACAATAACGTTTCACACTCCTAATCTCCTAACATACACTCACATATACCTTTACTACACTAGAAAATATTATCAGCTTTACCACGTTTATGAATCCGGATGGCCACGAACGAGGTAGCAAAAAAATAAAGAAAACGAGAGGTCAATTTAATACACCTCAGAGAGAATACCTGCTTCCATTCCTCCTGCACCTCCACCGCCCTCTTACTGGGAAATTGATGTTACAGAGGGCACGCGGGAAGCAAAAAGACAAAGACACCCCTTCCATTCCGCTCCCTGCTGCCCCTGAAGGATGCAAGGAGCGAGAAGGGAGCGAGGCCATGGCAGAGGAGGAGAATGTGTGTGTGTGTGTGTGTGTGTGTGTGTGTGTGTGTGTGTGTGTGTGTGTGTG
>NC_059275.1:16847232-16849732 GCF_017591435.1 Portunus trituberculatus
AAAATACCCTTAAAATCCGCGTGTAACTTCAAAAACTACCCTTAAGAACCTTGTGTAACTTCAAAATACCCCTTTAACTTAAAAACTACCCTTAAAACCATGTAACTTCATGTAAAAACTATACCCGTGTAACTTCAAAAACCAACCGTATATCTTAAAAACCCTTCTTAAAAACCATGTAACTTAAAAACTACCCTTAAAACCCCGTGTAACTTCAAAAACTACCCTTAAAAACCCCGTGTAACTTCACAAACCACCCTTAAGACCCCCGTATAACATCAAAAACACCCTTGAAAAACCGTGTAACTTAAAATAACATCTTTAAAAATCCGTGTAACTTCAAAACCACCCTTAAAAACCGTGTAACTTAAAACATCACCCTTAAAACCCCGTGTAACTTCAAAACATCAAAAACACCCTTGAAAAACCGTGTAACTTAAAATAACATCTTTAAAAATCCGTGTAACTTCAAAACCACCCTTAAGAACCCCGTGTAACTTCAGCAGGAGGCTTTTGAGCGTAGTGTGAGGGCAGCGCAGGAGTGGTTCAGCGTGCAGCCCTTCAGGAGAGGCCAGGGAGCAGAGGCGCGTCCCAGGAGAGGTCAGTGGGTCTTGAGACAGTCATGGCGTGGTGGCGGTGACAGACACTGGCCGCCCTCACCACTCCCTCTCACTCACTCACTCACTCTCCCTCTCTCTCTGGCAGCTGTGGTGGTGGACATACTAACACTCTCTTGACCTCCTCCTCCTCCTCCTCCTCCTCCTCCTCCTCCTCCTCCTCGTGCTTCTCTTTGTTGTTGTTGTTTTTTCTTTTCGTTTTTTTTTTTATTCTTCTGCTTTGGAATTGATTTTTGTCTTTATTTTCTTGTTTCGTTTTGTTTTGATTTTGTTTTTTATTCCTGTTTTTTTTCTCTGCTACATTTCAACATTTTCTTCCTCTTCTTACTTCTTTTCTATTTTCTTTCCATTTCTCCTCTTTTTTTCTTAATTTGTTTTCTTCTTCTCTTTGTCCATGTCTATTGTTGTGTTTGTTTGTTTTTTTGTCATCTTTATCTTCCTTTCTCTGCTCCTTTTATCTTCCTCTCTATTTTCCTCAGTTCCTCCTCTCTACCTTCTTTTTTCCTCCTCTCGTTCTTCTTTTCATCTATTTCATTACTTGTTTCTTTGTTCAGCTTTGGTTTGTTTTTAGGATCTAATAGCATTCTCTTCCTCCTCCTCTTCTTCTCCTTCTTCCTCTCTATCTTCTTTTTCTCCTCTCTATCTTCTTTTTCCTTCTCTTATTCTTCTTCTTCTTGTTCTTATTTTCATCTTGTTTTATTGTTTGTTTCTCTGATCAGCTCCAGTTTGTTTTGGACCTGATAGCATTTTCTTCTTCTTCTTCTTCTTCTTCTTCTTCTTCTTCTTCTTCTTCTTCTTCTTCTTCTTCTTCTTCTTCTCCTCCTCCAGTACCTTCCTCGCTTATGGTGTGGGAAAGTTGCGACATAGTTTTGATAGTCTCTCTCTCTCTCTCTCTCTCTCTCTCTCTCTCTCTCTCTCTCTCTCTCTCTCTCTCTCTCTCTCTCTCTCTCCATGATAAACAAGAACCATCCACCACCACCACTACCACCACCTACTACTACCACTACTACTACTACTACTACTCCTGGTGGTGGTGGTGGTGGTGGTGGTGGTGGCAACCCAAACAAACAAGGAGCAGGCAAGAGGCAGGCCCAGTTAGCAGGCGTCCCTGAGTGTGGCTGATGGATGGTAGTGATAAGGCCAGCGCGGGGGGCAGCTCCCAGACATGACACCCTGGACACACACACACACACACACACACACACACACACACACACACACACACACACACACACACACACACACACACACAGCTCGTCTTAGTGATGGAGATATTAATTGAATGAGCGATTGGTGGTTGGGTTTATTGAGTGAGTGAGTGAGTGAGTGAGTGAGTGAGTGAGTGAGTGGATTAATTGGATCTTCAGTGTTCGGTTGAGTGATTGACTGATTGAGTGACTGTGTGACTGACTGGTTGACTGATTAATTGACTGACTGACTGACTGGGTTAGTAATGTATGAACTGATTGAGTGACATATTAACTGACTGTGCGTGTGACTAATTGGCTGACTGACTAACTGAATGACTGACTGACTGCACTAAGTTACAAATTACTGGACTGGTTGAATGACTAATTAACACTAAGATAAAGAAGGAGGGAGGGATGACTATATTTCCACAACTCCCTACCTCCACACACACACACACACACACACACACACACACACACAAGCACGCCAGTAGAAGTAAGCAAGGCCGCTAAAACACCCTTCATAAATGCTGCCTTGTACACACACACAAATTATATTAAAACGCCACTAACCTCTGCCCCGGCGCGCCTTACAAAACACACAAACACGACCCGCAAGAACCAACACAATACACGTCCCGACACGTCAACAGAGTATCCATTTCAACCATTTGCTCCAAGAACGCGAGGGGG
>NC_059275.1:16854732-16857232 GCF_017591435.1 Portunus trituberculatus
TGCCACCAGAAGTCCTAGAGGTTGGAGTATCATCAGTAGAAGGAGTGCCAGACAAAGTGCCAAAGAAAATACCAGAGTGTGTAAATTAATCCTAGGTGTATCAAGTGCCAGATAAGAAATTTGTTTACCTTTCAACAGTGCCACTCTTACATAATATAGAAGGAAAAAGATAACGTCCACAAATGTAAGGGAAAGTGGTGCCAGTAGTGTTCGAATAGAGCCAAAAAATACTAGATATATCCCAGAGTAGTGCCAAGGGTGCCAAAATAGTGCCAAGAATAATAGAGATGTGCCTGAATAGCGCCAATAGTGCCAGAATGTTGCCAGAAATAGAGAAGTTCCAAAGGGGTGCCAGAATAGTGCCAGAATAGTGCCAAAAATAGAGATGTCCTAAAGTGGTGCCAGAATAGTGCCAGAATAGTGCCAAAAATAAAGATGTCACAAACTGGTGCCACAATAGTTCTAGAATAGTGGGGAGGGGGTGGTGGGGGTGTGTGGGAGTGCAGTGCCGAGTGTCAAAGAGAATGTTAGGAGTGCCAGAGTGGTGGAGGGAGTGCCAGTGAAGGGTATTGGGTGGTGGGGGTGTGTTGGGGTGTGTGGGGATGAAGGGGAGAGGGGCGGCGTGGGTCACGTTACAGTGAAGGGCGTCATGAGTGGCCGCGTCGGATTCAGTGTGTCGCCCCCTGGTGCCCCCGGCGTCACGGTGACCTCCCCTCACACACCCCAGCCCCTCACCATCCCACCCCTCCACTACCACTGCTGCTCCTGTCACAGCCCGCACCATGCCACCTCTCTCTCTCTCTCTCTCTCTCTCTCTCTCTCTCTCTCTCTCTCTCTCTCTCTCTCTCTCTCTCTCTTTTACTCTTACTCCTCCTCCTCTCCTCCTCCTCCTCCTCCTCCTCCTCCTCCTCCTCCTCCTCCTCCTCCTCCTCCTCCTCTTCCTTTCAATCTTACTTGAATCCTCCTTTTCTTCCCACTGCTCCTTCACTCATTCTTCCTTCCCCTCTCTTCTCTTTTTCATTGTTTCCACTTTTACTCTTACAATACTTTTCCTCCTCCTCCTCCTCCTCCTCCTCCTCCTCCTCCTCCTCCTCCTCCTCCTCCTCCTCCCCGTCAACAGTAAGTGGTTCCAGCCTAGTGAGTTTAGGTGGTAAAAAGTGAAAGGCACGTTGTAAGGGGAAACCAAGCACCCTTTTCTCCCCTTCCCCTCACTCTCCCCTCTCCCCTTCCCCTCCTTTCCTTTCCTCTCATATCCCTTCCCCTTCCCCTGTTGCCTTCTCTTCCCCTTCTTCGTTCCCTCATTTACCTCCACTTCTCTCCATCTCTCTCTCTCTCTCTCTCTCTCTCTCTCTCTCTCTCTCTCTCTCTCTCTCTCTCTCTCTCTCCAATCACTATTCTTAATTAAGGAGAGAGAGAGAGAGAGAGAGAGAATGGGAAGGATGAGGAAGAAGGAAGAGTGGTGAATGAGGGTATGAGAAGGAATGGGGAGGATGAGGATGAGGGTGGGGGGAGGGTCAGGTCACCGTTGTGGGGGAGGCACCTGACCACCAGAACACTTGGCCTCGCTCTTGGAAATTGCTCTGTCACTTCTGGCCACCTCTGTCTTCTTTTTACCCGTCACAACAAACCCTCGGAAACACAATACCTCCTCCTCCTCCTCCTCCTCCTCCTCCTCCTCCTCCTCCTCCTCCTCCTCCTCCTTCTTCTTTCTTTTTTTTTCTTCGTCTTTCAAAAAATGTTGTATCTCTTCTTGGTTATTTTTTCTTCTTGTTATTCTCCTCTTCCTTCTTCTAATTCTTCTTCTCCTTCTTCTTTTCCTTCTCCTTCCTTTCTTGTTCTTCTTCTTCCTCTTCTTTTTCTTTTTTTCGTCTTTCAAAAATGTATCTCCTACTTTTTTTCTTGTTTTTATTTTTCTCCATCTTCTACTCCTCCTCCTCCTCCTCCTCCTCCTCCTCCTCCTCCTCCTCCTCCTCCTCCTCCTCCTCCTCCTCTTCTCCTTCTTTCTTCCTTTTCTTCGTTTTTCAAAAATGTTGCATCTCTCCTTGGTTCTTTTCTTCTTTCTCGTTTTTTTTCTTCCTCCTCCTCCTCCTCCTCCTCCTCCTCCTCCTCCTCTTTTTTTTTCTTCGTCTTCCAGTGTTATATCTCCTCTTGGTTCTTTTTTCTTCTTCCTCCTCCTCTCTTTCTTTTTCTTTTTCGTCTCCTCTTTTTTTTCTCTTTAATTTAAACTTCGTCTTCCAAAAATGTTCTGTCTCCTCTTTCTTCTTCTTTCTTCATTATGTTTTCTTTTCTTCCTCTTCATCTTCTTTCAAAAATACTCCATTTAACCTTCTTCCTCTTCTCTTATTCCTCTTTTTATCTTTTTCTTTATTTTCTTATCATCTTTCTCATATTTATTGTCTCATATTCCTTAATCTTCCTCTCCTCCTCTTCCTTCTTCCTTCTTTACTCCTTTCCTCTATTCTACTTTTTCCTCTTCTTCGTCTGATTTTGTTCTATTTCT
>NC_059275.1:16869732-16874732 GCF_017591435.1 Portunus trituberculatus
TGAGTGAGTGAGTGAATGAGTGAGTGAGTGGATGGGTGTGTGGGTATGTGGATGGGTGTTAGGTTGTATTCGTGACTGGATGAGTAAGTGGATGAGTGAGTGAGTGAGTGAGTGAGTGAGTGAGTGAGTGAGTGAGTGAGTGAGTGAGTGAGTGAGTGCATGGATGTGTGGTTGTATAGATAAATGGATGGATGAGTAAATTATGTTGTATATCAAGTTACAAATACTAGTTTTCATTTATTTATTCCTCTATTTATCTATTATTACAGCGCCCCGTATTTTGTATTAACGATATGATAGAAATATAAACAGACTGATGAAAAATAAACACACACACACACACACACACACACACACACACACACACACACACACAACGATCCTCAAACACAAATAACGAAGAAATATGAATACAGCATTTCACGATCGACTCAAACAAGAAACAGCTGAAAAAAAGACAATTATGAGAGAGAGAGAGAGAGAGAGAGAGAGAGAGAGAGAGAGAGAGAGAGAGAGAGACGCGTGGGAAAACGTACCAAACCAGCCTCTCGGTCCGTCAAAGCGATCGAATTTATTACCCGCGCCTCAGTGAAAGTGTAGCGCGCCGGGATTGCCTCAGTGGTGCCTGTGTGTTGTGCTGGTGATGGCTGGCCCTGCATCCCTCTACCCCCACCCTCTCTCTCTCTCTCTCTCTCTGGTAGTAATAATAATAGTCTGCTCTAAAATGGTTCCTGGTTTCAAAATATATTGTAGTTTATTGATGATGTAATTGTTTTTGTGTGAATAATTCTCGTTTTCTATAAATCAACATATTTCTCCCAGGCTGGCTACACAAATACGGTTTTCCTCAAGATCTGACACCCACGCATTCCAGGTCAGGTCAGGTCAGGTCAGGCGTAGTGGAGAGGAGTGGGGAAGTTTGAAGTTACTAAAGAAGCTGGTATAGTGCAGGCCGTTCATAGACAGAGAAGGGAAGATTGTGAAGAGCAGCAGATGAAGAATGGGTGTAAATATGAAGGAAGTGGCAGAGTGAAAGATGTAGTTCGGGAAGTTTTGCCTTTATATCGACGTTTCCCTCATGTTGTTTCTATCTTCTTACTCTCCTCCTTCCTACAAGTTCTTCCGCTGACTATATATTTTTCCACATTTCGTATTTCCTTCTTCTCTTGTACCTTTTGATTTTCCTCCGCGACACCACTCACTTTGGAGTAGACAGCGTGAATTACAGGTAGGAGTTGGAGCAGCAGTCACACCCTCGCCTGAAGCTGCCACACTAGTCAGGATGGAGTTACGTTCCCTGCTGCCCAACACAGATAGATAGATAGATAGATAGATAGATAGATAGATAGATAGATATTTTATTGACCACAAACCTGATGGAATACAGAAGATGCATAAATACATTAATAAATGGTCCAATTATATACATATCTTCGGTTACAAATGCTACCTAAAAGTGAAACATATAGGATAAAACAAGACAAACTTAAGAACTTGACATTAATATAAAATACGACACACCAACACACTAACACACCAGCACACCGCTATGTTCACTACACCACTGACTCTCCTTCTCGCTAAAATGATCCCTACATTAACCTTCTTCTTCTTTTTGCTAGACAAGAGGTAGAAAGAACAAGAGGTTGAACAGTAAGAAGAGAAGTTAAGTAATTTATATTTAGTTTTCATTTTTCAGCCACAATTATCACTACATCAATTTTGTCAAGGTTAACCAAACATCTTTCATATCAGAGCCCCCCACGTGCAGACACCTCGATACTCTAGCTAAGTGAGGCAATTTTACTCTAACAGGGCAAGACCGGCGGAGTGTTCTACCTTCATAGTAATAAGTGCATGGTGTGTCTATTGCTAGTATGAAGTGGTAATATTAAGTGATGTGTCTATTCTTTTTTTTTATGTAGGGAAGAGGGCCAACCAAGGACAAAGAAAAGAGATTAAAAAAAAACAAAAGGCCCACTTGACTGCTAGCTCTCTACAAAAAAGAAAAGCGTCAGTAAAAATAAGGGAACAAATGCCTCGATACCTCCCTCTATTGATAGTATTAAATGGTGCCTTGAAATACTACGCTACTGCAATACCTGTGTGACGTGTATATAACGAAGATTTTGACAGAAATGAAAGTACTTAATTTTTCCACTTTCCACTCCTACCTACCGGCACCTACTCCTCCACCACAGTAGGGAGAACACTGTAGGGAGTTAGAATGGCGCCGCTACCTGTGATCATAGTGCGCTGTTGGAGAGCGGAGGCGGAGAAGGAGGTGTAGGAGGAGGAGGAGGTGTTAAGTATTGCATTGCGTTTATAGTGCCTGTATATCATGGAGGAGGAGGAGGAGGAGGAGGAGGAGGAGGTACAGTTTCAGGTATTTCTAATGTGTGAATAATGGAGATGATGTGAAGTGTAAATATTTGTAATGTAATAATGGAGGCGGAAGAATAGTTGTTAAGAATATTCATTGTGTATAACTGTGTATAACGCTGAGGTGTAGCTAGTATTCTTCCGAGTAATGTGTATAATAATAGCGATAAATAAATAATAATGAAGATAAAGTGTAGTAAGTATATCTTTAATGCGTATACAATGAAGGCGGAGGTGTAGTTAAAAGTATTAGTATTTTGTATATGTAATGGAAGTGACGTGCTGTTAGGTATCTCTAATGGGTATATAATGAAGACCAGGTGTTGTTGGTATTTGTAATGTGTATTTAATGGAAGCGTATGTATAGTTATCATCTTTAATGTGTAAATAATAAAGATAGGGTGTTGTTAGCTATTTTTAATGTGTATATAATGGCGGTGGTGTTGTTGGTACGTTCAGTGTGTGTATAATGGTGGAGTGTAGTGTTAAGTATTTGTAATGGGTATGTAATGGAGGAGGAGGTACAGTTTCAGGTATTCTTATTGTGTATATAATGGCGGTGGTGTTGTTGGTATGTTCAATGTGTATATAATGGCGGAGGTGAAGTATTAAGTATTTGTAATGTGTATATAATGGCAAAGGAGGAGGAAGAGGAGGAAGAGGAGAAGGAGGAGAAGGAGGAAAAGGAGGAGGACGAGATACAATTTCAGGTATTTTTACTGTAGATATCATGGAGGTGTGGTGTAGTTAGTATTCTTAATGTGTGTATAATGAAGGCAGAGGTATATTGTTTATGAATATTCATTGTGTATATAATGGAGGTCGGGTATGTTGGCAAGTACGAGTATATCAATTGGCTTCTTGTACCAGGTGTATTCTTGTATTCCCTTCGTAACACTGTATAATGTTCGTGAATATTCTCTTTTATTTTACTGCCTGTGTCGTGCAAAGCAATGTGTATTTAATGGTATCTTGTGAAGCAGCTGTGTTCCGTGTTCTTTTCGTAGCTATGTATACTCGCAATGTTTCTGTATACTGTGTCTTCTACTTCACTGCCTCTATGATTGGCCAGCTGGTGTAATTATTCCGTGTATTTGTCACTGTATCTAAATATTAATCCCTTCAGTGCCATGACGCGTTTTCATATTCATTCTAGTTACTATTTGGTGATTTTATACAGATTCAGAGACTTTTGTGGGGGATTAAAATAGTGAAGACTCCAGCCAGTAATCTTTTAACCTCTATAGACTCTTCCTAATACAAATAAATCGTTCAATCACACCCAAATAATGCGTCCAGCTATTCTGTCTTCTTTCACTCTACCACTTCCTTCATATTTTCACCCATTCTTCATCTACTACTCTTCACATTCTTCCCTTCTCCTCTCCACTCTCCACCACCATCACCACCACCCAAAAAATGAGTCCCAGTACTAAAGGAGTTAAGGCTGTTTTGCAATTCCTGTATTGTAACCATGCGTGCTTTGGGGTCCGAGGGGTCTCCAAGCGCACGGGTTCGAATCCTGTCCACGGTCCGAGTGTAGGTTGGGCTTCCTCACTCGGGGCAACGGTTTCATAGAGTGTGGGCTTTGAGATACGAGGTGCCACAAAAAGTATCCCCTTTAGCCCATAAATTCCCGTGAAAACCCAACATGGTATAAATAAAAAAAATAAATAAATGAATAAATATAAGCAGTTTTCCATTGATGTTTAAATGTGCTGATGTGTTTAATTTCTATGTTCGTGGCTACAATATTTTTTATTACCTTGATGAACTACTGCTTGTGTGACGTCACCTGCGTAGTTGATGGTGAGAGTGTCTGTGAGTGGAGGTGGAATGCCATGCGTGTATATATTGTGTAGAGTGTAGAGTGCATGTAGAGGAGCTGGGTGGCGTAGTTAGTTAAGGCGGCTCGTGTTAGGTGCTCCTGCCACTATCTCTCTCTCTCTCTCTCTCTCTCTCTCTCTCTCTCTCTCTCTCTCTCTCTCTCTACCTTCGTAAACCACAATATTTTTTTCACTATTTTTTTCCTCCTTGTTATTTCCTCTACCTCTCTCTCTCTCTCTCTCTCTCTCTCTCTCTCTCTCTCTCTCTCTCTCTCTCTCTCTCTCTCTCTCTCTCTGATGCAAAATAATCCAAGCTTCCCACTCCACATACACCCCCACTCCTCCTCCTCCTCCTCTTCCTCCTCCTCCTCCTCTTCCTCCCGGCGCGTCGTCCTATTAAGGGGCAAGTATTTCATCTAGCTTGACACCTGTTCATAATCAAGGTGTATTATCGGAGGGCCTCCTGACCGAGCCTCGTCAGGAAATTAATGTAAAGAATTAGCAGCAATAGTTTTCCCAAGGGCCTGACACCTATCCATAACCTGTCGGGGGTCGAGACCTCAGCCGGACCTAAATGAGGCATAGAGAGACCATCCCCTGCCTCCCCCTGCCCTCCCCCTGCCTCCCATACCCTTCCCCTGGTCCCTATCCCCATCCCCTGCTTCCCTGTCCCTCACCTGTCCACCGCTCTCCCCCCTGACACCTGTCCATTATCCTGTGTCCGTGTCACCCTTCCATCTTGCCCCTGTCTCCCTGCCCTCTCCCTGCCCCGGCACCTATAATCAGGGCTGC
>NC_059275.1:16879732-16887232 GCF_017591435.1 Portunus trituberculatus
GAGGTGGGGAGGAGAAGTGGGGATGTGGGAATCTAAGGTGGAAAAGTAGGAAGGTAAAGAGATGGGGAATTGGGAGGTGAGGAGAGGGAGAGGAGGGGAGGTAGTGGACGTAAGGAGGTGGGAATCTGGGGAGGTGGGGAGGTAGGAAGGTAAGAAGGTGGGGATTTGGGGATTTAGTGGAGGTAAGGAGGGTAAGGAGAGGTGGGGAGGTAGGGAAGTGGAGAAGTGAAGAGGTGGGGAGGTGGGGAAGTGGAAAAGTGAAGAGGTCGGGTAATGGAGAGATGGGAATTTAAGAAGGTATTAAGTGGGGAGGTAGGGATATATAAAGTGTGGATTTGGGGAGGTATAGGGAGAGGGGAGATGATCAGAAGACTAATGGCCACAGTCTTCACTATTCCAATCACCCACATGAGTTTCTGAAGCTGTATAAAATCACCAAATAGTAAGCAGAATGAATATGGAAACACGTCATGGTACTGAAGGGATTAAGAAGACAGCCCTGGGAACGCTCTCTCTCTCTCTCTCTCTCTCTCTCTCTCTCTCTCTCTCTCTCTCTCTCTCTCTCTCTCTCTCTGCCTTGTGTCTGTCTCATGATAACCAGCACCGCTCGACCCAGAAAAGTCAGGAACCAAGGCAAGAAATAACGAAATACAAAAGTTACCGTCAAGTGTTATCAGCAAAACACAATATTTCACAGGCCGCTGATACGTGAGTCCCCGGTCTGCTGGTCTGTTCACCTTCCTCCCCAAGACACACGCTTTCCCGGAACACCACTCTGTTATCTTCCATCTAAGTGTGCCACAGAAATCAATACTGACTAACGTGAGGAAATAGATGAAATGCGTAACCTAACCTAACCTAACCTAACTTAACCTAACCTAACCCAACCTAACCTAACCTATCCTAACCTATCCTATCCTAACCCATCAATAAAAAAAAACCTTACGTCTAACTTTTAACCCAACCTAACTTTCTACTAAAACTAACCAACTTTATAACTTAACCTAACTTAACTCTCTCTCTCTCTCTCTCTCTCTCTCTCTCTCTCTCTCTCAAGTGCACTTAACCTAACCTAACCTAACACAAACTAACGTAACTAAAACAAATAAAAAAACAAAGACAAAATTAAGCCAAACCTAAAAATAAAAATTAAATAAATAAAATAAAATAATAATAATAATAATAATAATAATAATAATAATAATAATAATAATAATAATAATAATAATAACAAACACATTCACTTTACAATAATCGTTTTTCCTCCATTTATTGTCCGAAATCCATGATGTGTGTGTGTACTCTCTCTCTCTCTCTCTCTCTCTCTCTCTCTCTCTCTCTCTCTCGGCAATAATAATAACAACCAAAGCTAACTCAACGCAAGCTAACACACTAACACACGGCAGCGACACGGGGGAGGTCGCGGGAGAGGGCGAGGACATGTCAGGGGCGTCACATGGGAAGCCTTAGGAGGACGTGGAGGGGAAGCAGGGAGGCAGGGAAGCGTGGAGGCGGCGGGCAGCGACTTGAGGTATTCCCGTGCACGACCAGCCACGCCCCGGGCCAGCAAAGCGTCCAGGGAATGCCAAACAGGACACTCCCACACCATGATGACAGGTAATGCACACAGGTAATTCTCTCTCTCTCTCTCTCTCTCTCTCTCTCTCTCTCTCTCTCTCCCTTACCAACGCAGCGAGGAATCTATAGTCAATACAAATACAAACGAGAAATAGAAAATGGATACTGTGGCTGTGAAATGTGTCTGATGGAGTGTCTCTCTCTCTCTCTCTCTCTCTCTCTCTCTCTCTCTCTCTCTCTCTCTCATGGTAAAAAATAAGAAAACAAATGTAGAAAAGGAATGCAAACCTCTCTCTCTCTCTCTCTCTCTCTCTCTCTCTCTCTCTCTCACGGTAAAAAGAAAAACAGGAAAATGAAAGAAGAAAAGATAAAATACGAAAAGGAATGAAAATCTCTCTCTCTCTCTCTCTCTCTCTCTCTCTCTCTCTCTCTCTCTCTCTCTCTCGTGCAATATGTCCTCGTGACGCGGCTTCCGTTGGCCAGGTCACGACAGTCTCCCGGGCACCCAAGCCTCTCATTTCCTGGCTTCCAATTCACTTTTTTGCCCCTTCACCTCCCACTTTCATCTCCCTCTCTCTCTCTCCCTCTCCCTCTCCCTCTCCCTCTCCCTCTCTCCTTCCAGTCCTCCTCCACTCGCATCGATCACCTCCCTTCTCTCTTTTTTTTTTTTCTTCTTTCTGCTTTTTATTCGTTTCATCAATAACACGCATTCCTATATACCTCCTACACACACACACACACACACACACACACGCTCACACTCGCTCACAGTACAGTACGTTCCCAGCAAAGTCTCTCTCTCTCTCTCTCTCTCTCTCTCTCTACATTAGTTACATCATGTTATCAGCCATCCTCCTCCTCCTCCTCCTCCTCCTCCTCCTCCTCCTCCTCCTCCTCCTCCTCCAAACCATCCACCTACCACCACCACCATCACCACCATCACCATCACCACCACCACCACCACCACCACCACCACCACCACCACTAATTCCCACAAACAGCAACTTAGTCATCCAGAAAACATGTCGCTACAAAAAGAGACAACCCCGCATGGTCCACCACGTACGGAGCCCACGGACGTAATTCACGGACGCCGAGGGTGGGGGGGCGGGGGTCAGGAGGTGGAGGAGCGGGGGGTGGGATTGGGGCGGGTGAGCGGGGCGGGAGTTATGGTGTGTCCTGTGTGGATCGTGACGGGGCAGTCCAGCGCAGACTCACGCACTGCCCCGCTTAAAGGTCACCGCGATGAGAGAGAGAGAGAGAGAGAGAGAGAGAGAGAGAGATTTGAGTGTTTGAGTGAGTGTGTTTCAGTATTTGTATGTTTTTTTAGTGTGTTGAGTGCGTTTGGGAGTAAATTTATGTGCGTTTGCGTGTTGAGTGAATTTTGAGTGAGCTTTGGTTGTGAGTGGATGTTTTTTTATGTAAGATGTGGAATAACTGACCAGGCAACAAAAACCGATTAAACTATTGAGTGTTTGAGTGCGTTTGAGTGTGTTTGAGTGGGTTTGAGTGAGTTTGAGTGTGTTTGAGAACGTTTGAGTGTGTTTGAGTTGGTTTGAGTGTGTTTGAGTGCATTTGAGTAAGTTTGAGTGTGTCTGAGAACGTTTGAGTGTGTTTGAGTGGATTTGAGTGCGTTTGAGTGAGTTTGAGTGGGCTTGAGAACGTTTGAGTGGATTTGAGTGGGTCTGAGGGCCGTTTGAGTGTGTTTGAGAACGTTTGAGTGTGTTTGAGTGGGTCTGAGTGAATTTGAGTGTGTTTGAGAACGTTTGAGTGTGTTTCAGTGGGTTTGAGAGAGTTTCAGTGGGTTTGAGTGGGTTTGAGTGGGTTTGAGTGAGTTTGAGTGTGAATGAGTGCATCTGAGTGACCTTGAATAAATGTGAGAATATTTGAGTGCGTTTTTGTGTATGAGTTTAAGTTTGAGTGCATCAGAGTGAGTAAATTTGAGAGCTTTGAGTGTGAGTTTGAGTGCGTTTGAGTGCGTATGAGATAATTATGAATGTGTTTGAGTGCGTTTCAGTATTTGAGTGAGTCTGAAGCATCTGAGTAAATTTGAGAGTTTGAGTGCGTTTGAGTGCATTTGAGTGAATTAGCACCGGCGCCCCTTGAGCAGGCAGGAAATATTGAGAGGCGGGACGCGGGCCAGTTAAATACACGCCCATTACACGCCAAGTAACAGGTTCCCCCGCCAGATGGCACCGCGCATGACTGACTCCCTGTGACCTCCTGTGATGGATGGC
Organism: Portunus trituberculatus; assembly: GCF_017591435.1. Lineage (NCBI taxonomy): Eukaryota > Metazoa > Arthropoda > Malacostraca > Decapoda > Portunidae > Portunus > Portunus trituberculatus. The sequence continues at coordinate 16,883,548 of NC_059275.1, forward strand.
AAAGGCGTGACCTGACCTCCTGGGTGGTGGTGGTGGTGGTTCATACTGCTCATAGTGGTGGTGGTGGTGGTAGTGGTGATTGGTTGGTGGTGGTAGTGGTAGGGGAGGTATTAGTGACTGGGTGGTGGTGGTGGTGATTGGTTGGTGGTGGTGACTGGGTGGTGGTGGTGGTGGTGATTGGTTGGTGGTGGTGGTGGTGATTGGGTAGTAGTGGTAGTAGTGGTGGTGGTGGTGGGGGAGGTATTGGTGGTTGTGGTTGTGGTGATTGGGTAGTGGTGGTGGTGGTGGTGGTGGTGGTGGTGGTGGTGGTGAAAGTGGCGGTGGTGGTGATGATTGGTGAAATGGTGAGAAAATACATATCTATATAAGAGATAATCAATTTTCCTCTCTCTCTCTCTCTCTCTCTCTCTCTCTCTCTCTCTCTCTCTCTCTCTCTCTCTCTCTCTCTCTCTCCCCTTTACTACAATTCAATATTTCTCGGCGGAAGAAATAGCGCTCTCTTATCATGATCTGGAAACCCTTCACATTACTTCCTCCCTTCAATACACGAACTGAATAACATCACCACTAGCATACAACTGTTGGGAACGCCTTGTCGTAACCTGCGGCCTTGTATGTTCCCGTTTTGTACACATAACACTCTCTAACTGTTTGGAACCTCTTCTTATAACATCTGGTCTTTCGCTCTCACTCAAAGAAAACAAGAAAATCAAAAGAAAGAACTCACTAACTGTATTTCAAACCAACTCAAACTCAACATTATCAACACATAATTTTTGGCCTTCATAGTACAAACATAATACTAACTAATCATTCCCACTGTGTAGTAATGTCAGTCAATCGAGTTATTTTCTTCCATCTGCTTCTATTCACGTATAACTATTTCAAAACTCTCGCCATAACTTTTAGCCTTCATAGCAGGATCACCAAACTATCCTTCTTCTTCATACAATCTTATTCTCACTGTGTAGTAGTAGTGTCAGCTGCTCGAGTTATCTTCTTCCATCTGCTTCTATTCACGTAACTATTTCAAAACCCTCGTCACTGCTTTAGTCTTTATAGTACAAACGCAATACTAACTCTTCTTCTTTTCATACGATCTCATTCTCACTAAGTATCAGGCTCGAGTTAACGTTTTCCATCTGCTTCTACTCATCACAAACTCAATACTGACTGACTGTACATAATCATTTCAAAACCCCACGTCATTGCTTCTGGCCTTCATAGTACTAAATCTTCTTCATACGACATTATTCCCAGTGTACTAGGCTCGAGTTGACTCTTCCAGGTGCTTCTATTCATTGTAAACCCAGTACTGACTCTAAATGTACGTAACTATTTAAAAAACCTCGTCATTGCTTCTGGCCTTCATAGTACAAACCCAATACTAACTCTAACCGCACATCGCTACTTCAAAACCCTCGCCATAACTTCTGGTTTCAATTACACATTCCTAACGGCATCTCTATTCATGCAGAACTAACTTTAAATCCTTCAGTACCATGACCCGTTCCCATATTCATTCTGCTTACTATTTGGTGATTTTATACAGCTTCAGGTACTGATGTGGAGGATTAAAATAGTAAAGACTGTGGCCATTAATCTTCTGACCTCCATAAACCCTTGCGAATGTCAAGAAAATGGTCTAATCGTACATAAATCTCAAAATAAACATGTGTCCCTGTACTGAAAGGGTTAAACTCGTGAACAAAGTATTTTAGAAGCTTTTAACCAAATCTATATCTATAGCCTTTAGCACTTTCCGTACTATACCGCGTTTTTATAATTGATTCTGCTTACTATTTGGCGATTCTATACAGATTCAGAAACTTTTGTAGGGATTAAAATAGTAAAGACTCCGGCCATTAATCTTTTGACCTCCACAGACCATTCCTAATGCAAATAAAATCGTTAACTCACACCCAAAAATCATGGTAAAAAAATGCGTCTCAGTACTGGAGGGGTTAATCTAACACACCCAGCACATAACTACTTAGAAACCCGTGTCATGATTTCCGCTTCTAACTGTACATCCCGCCGCTCTCGCCCAAGTCCCCACCACTCACAAGGACGGCTAAATGTTGTACGAGGGGAAAAAATAAAAGTAAAGGTCTGTCGCGTTATTCTGTACAGCAATAAAGGGTGGAACAGGAAAAAATATATATAATCAGAAGAATAGATAAATGAAGTGATAATAGCAGTACTAGATCGTCATTTTCCAGTGTACTTGTGAGGGAGATCCGAGACTGACAGCGCAGATTCAGAAAAAAAGGAAGTTAACTCTGTCTTTCACCATCACTTAAAGAATAAGGAAAATTAAAAGAAAGAATTCACTGGCTGTCTTTCATCACAATCCGCTGAAAAAGAAAGCTAACGGTCTGTCTTTCACCACAACTCAAAAAAAAATTAAATTAAAAGAAAGAATTCATTGACTGTCTTTCATCACAATTCACTAAAAAAGAAAGCTAACGGTCTGTCTTTCACTCACTCAAAGAAAACAAGAAAATTAAAAGAAAGAATTCATTACTGTCTTTCACCTCATCCCCCTAAGAAAAAAAAAGAAAAGAAAAAAAGAAAACTGTATTTCATTCCAACTCAAGAAAAAAAAGTAACAATTCCCTGTCTTTCATTCCCATCCCCCCCCCCAAAAAAAAAGAAGCTAACAGTCTTTCATCCCCACTGAAAGAATAACAGAAAATCTAAAGAAGGAATCACTGACACTTTCCTCTCAACTCAAAAAGAGAGAAAAAAAAAGGAGAAATAAAAACGAATCACAGTCTTTCACCTCCCATCCCCTAAAGATTATAAAGTTGTCTGTCTTTCAATCTCATTCAAAGGAAAAAGAATATCAAAAGAAAAAATCACTAGTGTCTTTCATTCCCAATCTGCGAAAAAAAAAGGAAAAAGAACAAAAAAGATTCCATACCTATTTTTCACTCCCACTCACCTCCTGCCCCTAAAAGTAAAAAAAAACAAATCACACGAGCACAGGAAAAGAGACTAAAGATGAAAGAAACGTGCTAACTGCCCCATACATTATTTTTCCTGTCGAAGTAGAAAAGATATACACAGACAAACTCATTTAAAGATTTCGGAGAGGTCTTCATAAACTTCTCTCTTACTCAGGGCAAACCAGGCCACACCAATTGCCAAACCATTAATTGAAGAGAAGAACGGAAAGAAAAGAAGAAAAAAAAGATGATGAGAATATACTTCAAGATAATCTCACAATGGGAGAATAGAAAGAACGAAGGAATAAAAAAAAATGATGTAAATAAAGTTTAAAATATCCCCATAAAAGGAAGAGGGAAAAGAGTAAAGAAGGAAAGGAGAAAAGATGATGAGAGTACACTTCAAAGTAATCTCACAATGGGAGAAGGAAAAAAAAAAAAGAAACAAGGAAAGGAGAAAAAGATGATGAAAACATACTTCAAAGTAATCTCAAAATGGAAGAAGGAAAAAAAAGGTAAGAAAGAAGAAAGATAAAGATAAAAAATAATGAAAGCACACTTAAGAATAACACCACAATGAAAGAAGAAAAAGAGAAAGAGAACGAAAGAGAAAAAGAGATGAGAGTAGACTTCAAAACAATCCGAAAAGAGGAAAAAAAGAGAAAGAAAGATAGAAATAATGAAAGCACAGTTAAAAATAACCCCCACAATGGAAGAAGAGAAAAAGAGAAAGA
>NC_059275.1:16902232-16904732 GCF_017591435.1 Portunus trituberculatus
CACTGAAATGAAAGGGGACATGGGAGAAGGAAATGGGAGAGGGAACATGGGAGAGGGGGCGAGGTGGCAAAGTAACGTGTAGTGCATTGCCTAGTGGTGACAGTGGCACGGTGAGTGAGCAGAAGTGCCAGGGAGTGCCAGGGAGTGGAGTGGTGGAGTGGAGAGTGACACAGGTAGTGGCGGTGTGGGTGGCGAGGAGTGGGTGGAGGGGTGGGTTGGTGGAGTGGAGTGGGAGGTGGAGGAAGTGAGGGAGTGATGAGTGAGGAGTGTGAGAGGTGAGGTGAGGCAGGACAGAGTGGTGGGGGTGGTGGTGGGTGGTGGTGGGGGGCGCTGGAATGTGTGGCGGGTGACAGGTGGCGGCGGGGGGCGGGGTCCTCGCCTCCAGGGTGGCCCGCTCAGCCAGCAGGGCGGCAGGTCCTGTGCCGCGACACGCTCAGGTATTTGGCGGTGAGGTGGCGAGGCGCGGGAGGCAGCCAGGGCGATGACGAGCCTGGTGGGCGGGGGTGGTGTGGGTGGGAGGGTGGATCAGGGCCTTATCTGAGCATCGGGCGGCGTGGCAGTGCGGCGCCATCAAAGGGACGCAGCACAGGCGAGGTGCCAGGGCCGCGGGTCAGGCCGAGGGCGTCTCTGTCGGGAGGCGGAACCGACGAGCGCGGAAACGAGACAATAAGAGAATCCGGATACACTTTGTCGGCGGGTGTCGGCGTCAGTGTCGGTGTGGGAAAACAAGCATTAGTCAGACCACAGGCCGCCGGGGTGGGAGGGGGGAGGGGGAGGGTAAGCACGCCGAACAGTTCCCGCTCACCGGACACGCCCCTCGCTCACCGCTCGACTTCCTCTCCGCCCCCACGGCACATAAGAACCAATGGGCGGCCGCCCTGCACGAGGCTCCTCCCTCCCTCCCTCCACCACCAGTAGCGCCGCTCCCCGCTGCTCCTCAGCAGCCAATGGTCGGTCCTTCTGCCCCCAGCGCTTCTCTTCGGTATAAATTGTGGCACCGTCCTGCGCCACACTCATTCTGCCCCAGTGACGCTTACGACGCGGCCATGGTAGCGTCTCCTCCTAGCGTGCCCTGCCTGCCGGGCCTTGGCGTCAGGCTGCCCCCCGCCACCCTAGGCTCCGCCTTCACGCCCCTCTCCAGAGACCACCGCGCCCTGCATCTGCTACAGTCGCTGCCGCTGCTGCAGTCTGCGGGCGGACCTGCCAAGCCGCTGCCGCCGCCACTGGGGATGGACCCCCGGGTGGTGGGGCTGCTGCAGGGCTGCAACCCCTTGGGCCAGCTGCCATGGGCGGCGCTGGGCGCTGGCGAGCTGGCCCTGAACCGGCTGCTGCTGACTCCCGGGGGCCGCCTCAGCAGACCCAAGAAGCGGTACATCTGCAAGTACTGCCAGCGGGAGTTCACCAAGAGCTACAACCTGCTGATCCACGAGCGGACCCACACGGACGAGCGGCCCTTCCCCTGCGACATCTGCGGCAAGGCCTTCAGGAGGCAGGACCACCTCCGCGACCACAAGTACATCCACAGCAAGGAGAAGCCCTTCAAGTGCGAGGCGTGCGGCAAGGGATTCTGCCAGGCGCGCACCCTCGCCGTGCACAAGGCGCAGCACGCCCACGACGTCCCGCCCACACCCGCCGCCCCGCACACGCCACCCTCCGCGCCCGCCGCCGCCGCCGCCCGCCTGGAGGCCGACGAGGTGGTGGACGTGCTGCACTGCGACGACGACGAGGACGACCACGTGATGCAGACGCTGACGGAGGAGGACGAGGAGCTGCAGCCCGCGGCGCCCCAGCCCCCCAAGAGGCTCGGCTTCTCCATCGCCGACATCATGAGCAGATAGAGGCGCGAGGGGCGCCGCGCCACCTCGCCGTGCCCTGTGTGCCTCACGGCGCTTATGTATAGTCACTCTGTATATATTGTACAAACAAATGTATTTATTAAATAACTTTACTTTTTACTCATGCTTTAAATAACCTGGCTTGTGAATGACGGGCAGGTGAGCCCCGGGAGGGATGGAGGGGGAGAGGGAGGGGTTTCTGACACTTGACTGGTGGCGGCAGTGAGGTACACGCGGCGCCCTGACAGGTGGACACCAGGTAAGGCGACTCTCCCAGAGAGCACAGGGCGGCAGGCACAATCACCGCACTACATCCTGACGGTGGAGCCAGGCACACCTCCCGCCCCTGATAACAAAGTAGACGCCAGGGCACCACCACTCCACGTCGACGCCTGCAGCAGCAGTAACAAGGGGCTCCCACACCTCCACACACCACCTAGCCGAGGAAACACACACACACACAGTGAACTTTAAACATTGTGATGATTTATCTCTTCCTTGAACCTGACACGCCTCCCTCCTCCTCCTCCTCTTCCTTTTCCTCCTCGTGCCGCGGTGCGCTATCAGGCGAGGCGAGACAGGAACTTAGCATGCGGAGGCCCATGGGAGGCAGACAGATGTGCGGGGGTGAGGGGGAGGTGACACCCGACACTGGGAGGAAGGGA
>NC_059275.1:16909732-16914732 GCF_017591435.1 Portunus trituberculatus
AGAGAGGAAAAAGAAAACGAGGGATGAGTTAAATGAAAGAGAGATGAGGAGGAAACAAGAGGAAGAGAAATTGGAGGGAAGGTGAGACGAGAGGAGGAGGAGGAGGAGGAGGAGGGAAGCTTGCAGTCATGCGGAGAAGGGAAAGGAGAGATAGAAAGATGAAGGAAGTAAGGAAGGAAGGAAGGAAGGAAAGAAGGAGAGGAGAGGAGAGGAGAGGAGTTAGAGGAATGGTGATATAAATTAAAGGAGAGAGGAAGAAGAGAAGAGAAGGAAGGGGAAGAGAAGAGAGGAAAAGAAAACGAGGGATGAGTTAAATGAAAGAGAGATGAGGAGGAAACAAGAGGAAGAGAAATTGGAGGAAGGTGAGACGGAGAGGAGGAGGAGGAGGAGGAGGAGGAAGCTTGCAGTCATGCGGAGAAGGGAAAGGAGAGATAGAAAGATGAAGGAAGTAAGGAAGGAAGGAAGGAAAGAAGGATAGGAGAGGAGAGGAGAGAAGTTAGAGGAATGGTGATATAAATTAAAGGAGAGAGGAAGAAGAGAAGAGAAGAGAAGGGAAGGGGGAAGAGAAGAGAGGAAAAAGAAAACGAGGGAAGAGTTAAATGAAAGAGAGATGAGGAGGAAACAAGAGGAAGAGAAATTGGAGGAATAAAGGAGGAAATTTCAGAGCGATGTTAAAGAGAGTGGAGAAAAAGAGGAGGAGAAGACATGAAGGAAGGAAGGAAGGAAGGAAGGACGGAAGGGAGGAAGGAAGGAAGGAAGGAAGGGAAAAATAGAAAAGTAAAGGAAGGAATGAAGAAATGAATAAAGAAATGAAAACAAGGAACCTGAAAAGAAATTACGATAAATGTAGAAAGAAAGAAAGAAAGAAAGAAAGAAAAAGAAAAAAGAAAATGAAGAAGAAGAAGAAGAAAAGACGAAACAACAACAACGAAAAGAAGAGAGGAGGAGAGAGAGAGAGAGAGAGAGAGAGAAGAGTGACAAGGGCGATCAGGGAGGAGGAGGAGAAGGAGAGGGAGAGGGAGAGGGAGAGGGAGAGCAAGGCGTCCCTCTCCCATGGTAATTAGCACCTCTGAGGGTTAAGTTTCTGGTTAATTCTTATCTTTGGTTCTGTTTTCCGCTCATTTACAGATTTGTGGCGAGGAAGTTTGGTGGTGGTGGTGGTAGTAGTAGTAGTAGTAGTAGTAGTAGTAGTAGTAGTAGTAGTAGTAGTAGTAGTAGTAGTAGTAGTAGTAGTAGTAGTAGTCAGTATCAAATCTCTCTCTCTCTCTCTCTCTCTCTCTCTCTCTCTCTCTCTCTCTCTCTCTCTCTCACTTTTCCTCAATATTCTCTCTGAATCATCTCACTTTTCCTTCACCCTCCTCCTCCTCCTCCTCCTCCTCCTCCTCCTCCTCCTCCTCCTCCCATTCTTCTCAACACCGTGATATTAACAAGCATACAATATTTTTCCTGTGCTAATACCCGCCTCTCTCTCTCTCTCTCTCTCTCTCTCTCTCTCTCTCTCTCTCTCTCTCTCTCTCTCTCTAATCCTGCTTCCGCTAATCCGTGAAAAGATCTCGTCTTAAGCGCGGTCAGAACAAGACACAGGAAGCTTCCGAGTGTGTGTGTGTGTGTGTGTGTGTGTGTGTGTGTGTGTGTGTGTGTGTGTGTGTGTGTGTGTGTGTGTGTGTGTGTGTGTGTGTGTGTGTGTGTTTGTCTTAGTGTGAATACCAGAGCGATTTACTTAATTTCCAGAGAGAGAGAGAGAGAGAGAGAGAGAGAGAGAGAGAGAGAGAGAGAGAGAGAGAGAGAGAGAGAGAGAGCAAAAAGCAGTCTCGTCTTCATTCGTCACTTTACTTGATTAGAGTAAGAAGTGTGTGTGTGTGTGTGTGTGTGTGTGTGTGTGTGTGTGTGTGTGTGTGTGTGTGTGTGTGTGTGTGTGTGTGTGTGTGTAGAAATATGTGAAGGGCAACCACATTTCACAAAACATTCCTTCGATTATCATTATTATCATTCTTTCTTCCTCTCTTTCTTTCTTTCTTTCTTTCTTTCTGTCTGTCTGTCTGTCTGTCTGTCTGTCATTCTCATCTTTCCTCTCCCATCCTGTCCTACCCAACCTTCCATATTCGGACATACAGTTAAAAGAGAAACACATTTATTTACCTTTCAATTTCCCTGCTCATACTTCACTCAAATTCACACTCGCATTAAAAAAAAAAAAAGTAAGATAAACATAAATGAAAAAAATATACAAAAGAAAAGAAAAGAGAAAGAGGAGACAGAAAAAGGAAGAAGGAAACTTAACAAGGAGAGGAGGGAGGTGTAAGGATCCAAATAGTGAAGGTACGAGGCTGCGATGGAAGAGTGTAGGGGTGAGGCATCTGTGGTGTGAAGGGGTGAGGTGTTTAGAGAAAGATAGCGAAGGGATAAGGACTGATAGGGAGGCGTGGAGGGTATCTTGGCGTGAGGTGCAGGTGGGGTGAGGTCGTGAGGCTGATAGGAAGGTGTTTGGGGTGGTGGTGTGAGGTGTGGAGAGAGAGAAGAAAGCTGAGAAGTGAGGTTGATAAAGAGGGTGTTAGAGTAATGGTGTGAGGAGATAGCTGAGGGAAGAGAGATTGATAGAGAGGTGTGGTGGTTATCGCGGCGTGAGGTGCAGCTGAGGTGAAGAAGTGAGGCTGATAGAAAATGCAGTGGTGATGTGAGGTGATGAGGTGTAGAAGTGAGGCTGATAGAGAGTGTTTAGGCTGGTGTGAGGTGATGAGGTTTAAAGTGTTTAGGGTGGTGTAGTAATGAGGTGATGAGGTGAAGAAGTGAGGCAGATAGGGAAGGTGTGAGGACCCAAGGTGTGGACACAGACGCGACCACACCTATACTGCAACTTCTAGCAGCATGGTGAGCACAGGTGACAAGCATGGCGGCAAGGTGTTTCGGGAGTGTTGTAGCAGAGTGTGACACCTCGCAGCCTTGTCACCAGTGCCTAATACTGGCCTCAGCTTTTGTCGTCCTTCACCAGATCCCATATAGATAAGGAGAGGGAAAAAATGGTGTTCTGTGCATGTGAAGCTGAGGCGTTTTAAGATGTTTGAAGTGTTTTATCTATTCATTTTCTTAACTGTGGTGATCAAGAACATATAATGAAAAAATAACAAAATAATCAATAACACAAAGACACCACTAAAGATGGCAGTCCCTAAAGAAAGCAGCCAAAAACCACTCCCAGAATTAAACAAACAGTGGACACATGAGGTCAGACAATAGCGGCGCGGCACTGGTGGGGCTGACATGCCACGTGGAGGACGAGAGGGAGACGTGGGCCGCACACACCACACACACTACACAGTCGCGTGGCGCTGCGGGGCACGGGACGCGGGACTCACGGGGCCGATTAAACAAGGTCGTCTCGGGGCATTACTGATAATAATGGAAAATTAAACACCGGGGGACGCGGTGACCTGAGGCTCGGGTTGGCGCCTCCAGGTCATTAGTTGGCGCCTCTCGCCCCGCGCACCTGTAATTACTGAATTGAAGGTGTCCTGCAGCCGCCCAATGAGGGGAATTTGCCCAGCCAGGTGTGTGACCTCACCTCAGCCTTTAATTACCGACACTACACACCTTGACACGCCGCCGCCACGCGTGATCCGCCTGTGTGTGTGTGTGTGTGTGTGTGTGTGTGTGTGTGTGTGTGTGTGTGTGTGTGTGTGTGTGTGTGTGTGTGTGTGTGTGTGTGTGTGTGTGTTAGGTTAAATTCTTTGGTCTATGTACCCATTTGTGCAGTAGTAAACAACATCCTTCAACCCTCTTGGTTATCAGTACTACTACTACCACTACTACTACTACTACTACTACTACTACTACTACTACTACTACCACTACTACTATTACTACTAATATTTCTACTACTACCATTACTACACTACTACTACTAGTACTACTACTACTACTACTACTACTACTACTAATAATAATAATAATAATAATAATAATAATAATAATAATAATAATAACAATAATAATAATAACAACACCAAAAGTAACAACAACAACAACAACAACAACAACAGCAGCAGCAGCAGCAGCAGGAGGAGGAGGAGGAGGAGTAGGAAGACACAAACAGAAGGATGGAAAGGAAAAACAAGGGTAGAGTGGATTTGTGTGAGTGCGTGTGCGTGCGCGCCTCCACATAACAACACAGGCAACACGTGACGCTCCGAACAGCTGCTGCACGTGCCTTTACTCTCCCCTCTCCCTCTCCCCTCTTCTCCATCTCCCCTCCCCCTCTCCCTCTCTCCTCTCTCCCACGCCCCTCTCTTTCCTCCCTATCTCTCCCCCTGTTTACTAGTCATTCAAGCGAGAGAGAGAGAGAGAGAGAGAGAGAGAGAGAGAGAGAGAGAGAGAGAGAGAGAGAGAGAGAGAGAGAGAGAGAGAGAGAGACGCACCAAGGCCTTCAAAGCTAGCTTCAAAGCTAGTAAGAATGTGAAGGATCTAGGAGCCGCCCACACGCCCCTCAGCTGTCCCCCGCCCGCAGCGCCGCCCACCACACACCGCGGGGGTCCGGCGCCCAAATTACAGGTGTGCGGCGTGGCACCACAATTAAGGTGCGGCTCCCGTGTGCAGGTGATGTGTGGCGGCCAACCCTGGGGCTGACACCTCGCCGGGGAGTCACTAGAGGAGAACGCGGCGGGGGGGGGGGAAAGGCATCACGTGGGAATAGGTTAGGACTGTAATCTGGTGTGTGTGTGTGTGTGTGTGTGTGTGTGTGTGTGTGTGTGTGTGTGTGTGTGTGTGTGTGTGTGTGTGTGTGTGTGTGTGCAGAATTCATGTCACACTAATCTTATAATGACAAAAATCTCAAATAACAAACCAGAATTCTTGTCACACCGCCATTACAAAAAACACCGGCAGATTTCAAAGCACTGACAAACACACCACAGGGGGTGTTTGTGGCTGTAGCATTCTTTTCCTCCAAGCCGGATACGGATAAGCGGTGACTAAGTGACTGACAACACATGACTCACAACACACAG
>NC_059275.1:16942232-16949732 GCF_017591435.1 Portunus trituberculatus
AAACGCTTACCAACAATTTTGAAACCATTGCTTCTGGTGACATTTGACTGGTCGACTGATACGTATTTTTGAATATTCATATTTGCAAACCCATTAAAAATTTTGAAAAGCATGATAAGGTCGCCTCTTACTCTCCGTTTCTCAAGAGAAAATAAATTTAATTCCTTTAGGCGTTCCTCGTAGGATTTGTTCCGCAACCTTGGGATCATTTTGTTAATCTGCGTTGTATTTTTCTAATTTTTCAATATCTTTTTTGTAATACGGTGACCAAAACTGAACATTGTATTCGAGATGTGGACGGACGAGTGAGTTATATAATGTTAATATTATTTTTCAGACTTGAAAGTGAAAGATCGTCCAATGAAACCAACTAATTTATTCGCAGTTTTGACGACTTCAGTACAGTGTTTGCTAGGCTTGAGGTCTGCTGAAACAATGACACCAAGATCTTTTCTTTGTCCACACTCGTCATTGGGATATCATTCATCTTGTATGTCGCCTGAGGATTTTGATTTCCTATGTGTAAAACGTGGCATTTATCTATATTGAATTTCATTTGCCACTTGTTTGACCATTCGATGAGAGTATCTAAATCTTTTGCAAAAGTTGTCTTTGGCTTTCTGAGTCTACTCTGTTTGCAATTTTGTGTCATCTGCGAATTTTGAGAGCTTACAATTTATTCTTTCATCAATGTCGTTAATATATATAATAAAAGAATAGGTCCCAGAACTGATCCTTGAGGAACGCCACTGCTTACGTTAATCCATTCTGAAGATTTACCATTGATCACAACTCGCTGTTTACGATCAGACAACCAATCCTCGATCCACGCTGCAATGTCACCAGTTATACCATGCGCTTTTACTTTGTTGATAAGACGTTTATGTGGCACTTTGTCAAAAGCCTTTTGGAAGTCAAGATATATGACATCAACCGCTCTAGTGTTGTCGTACAAATTATATATATCATGGAAAAAGTCAAGTAAATTTGTTAGACATGACCGCTTGTTTCTAAATCCATGTTGTGATTCGTTTATTATGTTGTTACTTTCTAAGAATGCAACAACTTTATCCCTCAAAACTGTCTCCATTAATTTACCTACCACTGAAGTGAGGCTAATTGGTCGATAATTTCTAGTTTGAGACTTGTCACCTTTTTTAAAGATTGGAGTTACGTTAGCGAGTTTCCAGTCATCAGGAACTTTACGAGTGCTAAGTGATTTATTAAAGAGGATAGACAATGGTTTAACAAGTTCTTTCTTTGCCTCTTTTAGTATTCGTGGAGAAATTTTATCGGGACCAGGAGTTTTGTTTGTTTTAACTTTATTTATTGCGCTCAAAATTACATTTTCTTGGATATCGCACGTATTTAAACAGACATTATTGCTGTGATTTGGTGCAGTTGGCTGATTTTCTGAATGAGTTTCTTCAGTGAAGACTGACGCGAAGTAATTGTTTAATTTAATAGCCATTTCAATTTCGTCGTCCGTGTGTTCGCCATTGTCTAGAGCTAGCGGCCCTATTGATGAAGCTATTGCTTTTTTAGTTCTGATATAACTGAAAAACTCTTTAGGATTTGTCTTGCTACGATTGGCGATATGGAGCTCATAATTTTCTTACTTTCCTTATAAGTTTTTAGCATTGCGTCGCAATTGGTCATGCTCAATCTTGTCTCTTTCATTGTGTGTTGTTTTGTATTTGTGGTAGGCGCGTTTTTTAGCAGAGAGACAGTTTTTTATTTCTGAATTCCACCATTTAGGTTTATAGCTGGTGATTGAGCGCCTATTTCGTAGTGGAATAGAGGATTTTACAGCTCGGTCTAGTTTAAATGTAAATATTTTCCACGCTTCATTTATACAATTTGCACTCGATAATTGGCTCCAATCGCTTTCAGACAGAATTTTTCTGAGTTTTCCAAAATTAGCTCGACGAAAGTCAGGTACTTTTTCTTTACTTACATTTGTGAGCATCTTACTTGTTTTGACATTGAATGTAATCGCCCGGTGGTCACTGGTGCTGAATTCGGAACCAACTTCTACATTAGAAATTATATTTTCATTTGTCGTTAAAATAAGGTCTAAGATATTATCACCTCTTGTTGGATGTTGTACGAGTTGATCAAGACCACTTTCTAAAAGATTATTATACAAATTTTGTCCCGAGTGTGAATTTAAAGGATCGCCCCATCTGTTAACGGCAAGATTAAAATCTCCAACAATTATGGTCTCATTTTCCGAACAAATTTCAGCTATTTGTTCATATAGTTTGTTGTCAGCTTCCTGTAGTTGTCCTGGAGGTCGGTAAATGACACCAATTACTAATTTTCGCGGTTTAGAGTTAAGTTGAACGTATGAGACATCGATATTATTTATCTTTTTTGACTGGTTTCCAAAGCGGGCGAAGATCTGATTTGACATATAGGAGTACTCCACCTCCTACTCTGTGCTCTCTTTCACAGTTAAATAAATTGTAGCCCTGTAACGAAAATTCTGCTAAAAAGTCTCTGTTTGAAGTGTTAATCCAGGATTCCGTCACGCCGATAATGTCGAAGTCTTCTGTGCTGACAATTTCCTCTAGATCCTGAAATTTGTTTCTTATACTGCGCGCATTAATGTAACAAAATTTTAAGGCATTACGCTCAGATGGGGCAGTTTCGCTTTCATTGTTTATGTCATCCCTGTTGTTGGTGCTTGACTCACGTTTTTTTTATTTATGGGCAGTTACCGCTTCATTGAAAAGACGCCCCAGTCTTGCTGAACCAACAGAATTCAGGTGAAGGCCATCTTTCCAAAACAGAATTTTCTGATCGTAGAAGTGGTTCCATAGATTAATGAAATCAACTCCCTCTTCTTTGCAGAGATTGCTGAGACGAGAATTAATGCTGAATGCTTTGTTGTAGAAAGAATTGGCAGCATTAATTCTGGGGAGGATACCAGAGATGATGATATTATTCGATTTTGTTTTGTATTTGTTGATCATCTTACGATATTTTTCAAGAAGGGCCTCTGATCTGGTGCTCTCTATGTCATTTGTCCCGGCGTGTATGAGGAACAATGTGTTTTCGGTTGAATCATTTGTCAGCTCATCAAATGCGCCAGTGATGTCATCGATCCTACCGCCAGGAATGCAGTGTCTTTTTCTGTTTCTGGGGGCTCGCGAGCAAAACTCAACTATTTGGTTTCGGACCAGAGAATCGCCTATTAGTTTGGTGTCCTCGTCATCAATGGTTGGGTCGCTGAGAATTTCGTAACGATTTGATGTAGACAGAGGCAATGGTCGTTTTATTGTGGTTTGCTTGTTTGCACCACGTCTGATAGTGGTGAAGGTAGAGGAGGGTGTAGGAGGGGAGGAGGAGGAAGATAAGGGAAATGAGAAGTAGGAGGAGGAGGAGGAGGAGGAGGAGGAGGAGGAGGAGGAGGAGGAGGAGGAGGCGGAGGAAGATAGGGGAAAGGAGAAGTAGGAGAGAGGAGGAGGAGGAGGAGGAGGAGGCGACAGGAGTGTTTGTGGTAGCACGTGCGTGTATGCGTGACTGCTTGTGTGTGTGTGTGTGTGTGTGTGTGTGTGTGTGTGTGTGTGTGTGTGTGTGTGTGTGTGTGTGTGTGTGTGTGTGTGTGTGTGTGTGTGTGTGTGTGTAGTTAGTTAGTTAGTTAGTTAGTTAGTTAGTTAGTTAGTTAGTGAGTGAGTGAGTGAGTGAGTGAGTGAGTGAGTGAGTGAGTGAGTGAGTGAGTGAGTGAGTGAGTGAGTGAGTGAGTGAGTGAGTGAGTGAGTGAGTGAGAGAAAAATAAAGAAAACCTATTAAGAGTGCCAATTCCTAGAAAAAAATAAAAAATAAATAAAAATAAATAAAATCTAATAATAATAATAATAATAATAATAATAATAATAATAATAATAATAATAATAATAATAATAATAATAATAATAATAATAATAATTTAATAAAAAAAAAACACTAAACCTGCACTCCAGTATTTGATTAAGCTTTTCACAGCCACAGCTTCTCAGATTAACCCTTTCAGTACCAGGACACGTTTCTATATTCATTCTGCTTACTATTTGATGATTTGATACAGCTTCAGAAACTCATGCCGGGATTAAAATAGTGAAGACTCTGGCCATTAATCTTCTGACCTCCATAGACTCTTGCTAATGTATATAAAATGGTCTATTCGTACCAAAAATTTATGACAAAAATGCATCCTAGTACCGAAGGGGTTAATATTGCAGGCTTGAATGAGATCAGGGGGAGGTTTTGAAAGGCGGGGCTCACAGCAAAGGGAGTCATTCAATACTGAGACTTGCAATGCTTGTGATTTTTTTTTTTTTTAAGTAAGAGGGGAAAGCTGGCTAAGGGCAATATAGAACTTAAGAAAAAGGGCTCTCATGTTGCCAGTCCTCTTGCAGGTTCGAGAGAGTTAGCCAAAAAAAAAGGGGATGTCTTGAAACTTCCCTCTTAAATTGGCTAAGGGCAATATAAAACTTAAGAAAAAATGCCCGCTAAGTTGCCAGTCCATTGCAGGTCCGGGAGAGTTAGCACAAAAAAAGGGTAAATGTCTCGATTTTCCTCTTACATGGTCAAGTTATAGGGTGTTGGAAATAGAGAAGGCAGGCAAGGAGTTCCGTGTACCAGAGAAAGATGTGATTTGTTCGTTTTGAGTCAAGTTGTTTAAGAGTGAGTGAAATTTCAATGGCACGTGAAACTTCCGTCTTAAATGAAGTCAAGTCACAGGAAACTGGAAATAGAGAAGCAGGCAAGGAGTTCCAGAGTAGAAAGATGTGATTTGTTCATGTTGAGTAAAGTTGTTTAAGAGTGACACATTAAAATGACACGTGGAGTTAAGTCAAAGGGCCAAGCCTGAGAAACCAGTGTGTCCGTTTTACCTCGTTTATTTGTAATGGACTACAGTTTATTTACACACATTTTGTCATTTTAAAGATATGTATTAGAATGGACTCCATGATTTGACTAATGTATTATGCTAAACTGTGGTCAAAAAACCTATCTATCTATTTGTGAAGGTGAAGAAAACTTTAAAAATACATCAAAGGTTGTAAATAAATTAATGAAATGTTGTATGGCGCAGCAAACAGAAAATACTACAATGCTTAAATGTAAAGTGATATTTGTGGAAGGCATTTCAAAACACGGCAATAAAAACAACACAACACACAACTAAACGGAGACACTCTGGACTGAACCCACAAGACACAAGATGCTGCCGCTGATAACAATGATGATAATGATGAGGATGATAATAGTTACTGACCCCGGCATTCCCTTATCGCCACACCTTAACCGCCACCGTCGCCACCGCCGCCGCCGCTACCACCACCACCTCCACCACCACCACCAACAACAACAACAACAACAACAGCAAAATCCTTGTCTTATTTATATATCTATTCACTTAATCATTTAATTATTCATTCATCTTCACCTTCATTCTACTCCGTCATTATTACTTTCAAACGTTATTCATTTTTTCTCTCTAATACATAGACTATCTTTTTAAGAGGTTCACCACCACCACCACCACCACCACCACCACCACCACCACTGCCGCCGCCAGCAGTAAGCGGGCCGCTATCACCATCTCCTGGAGCTGAAGAGGTTACGGCGGCTGGTGGAGAGACACTCTTTAGTGGTGGCGGCGCGGGCGGCGAGGGCGGCTGAGGCGGCACTACAAAACAGAAGTCGGCGCCCTTTCTTCAGGTGGCCTCGCACGGCACCGCAAAGCGAGATGCGCCGTCAGGAGAGTCGTGAGTCACCCGCGAGGCATGAGGCCATGGGGTGCTCAGGGGTGGCGTGGGGTTCCGTGGGGTGAGAGTCCAGCAAGGTTACGTCGGTGTTCCTTTGGATGTCACGTAACAGATTGGACTCAACTCTGCCGGCCGCTGTCTTTGTGATACGCCCGGCATTTGCTTTTTTTTTTTTTTTTGTGTGTGTGTCTGTTTTTTCTTCATTTTTAGTCTATTTCTTGTTCGTGTTCCGTCTCTCTGTCTCCCTGTTTCTATTTGTCTCTGTCTCTCTCCGTCTCTGTCTCTGTTTTGTCTATTTGTCTGTCTCTGTCTCTGTCTTTCCGTCTCTCTGTCTGTGTCTGTTTGTCTCTTTGTCTGTCTCTCTGTCTCTGTTTCCTTATCTCTCCAGTTCATATATTCAATCCCTGTTTCTCTCATTCGTGTTTCGTGTTTCTGTCTCCCTGTCTCCCTGTGTCTCTGTCTCTCTGTCTCTCTGTCTCTCCAGTTCATGTTATTCTATTCCTGTTTCATTCGTGTTTCGTGTCACTGTTCGTGTCTCCTGTCCGTGTTTGGCGTTGATCTGATTCGCGTCAAAATGTACGTACACCAGTATCAATATCACCACCACCACCACCACCACCACCACCACCACCACGCCGCCTCTCACGCTACCTGGTGTAATCTAATCACCGCGGACACGTAATTACTGCAGCCAGGTACACCACACTACACCTGCGCCTCACTACTACCCTTCACCAGTCCAACCCACTAACGAAACAAACAGGCACACACACACACACACACACACACACACACACACACACACACACACACACACACACACACACACACACACACACACACACACACACACACCTATCTATCTATCAAAGCATACAGGGCAAATCTATTCACTAACACACATTTTAATACACAATAAGGGCAAATTTCTGTATATTTCACTATTATTATAAAAAAAAACACATGGTACAGAGAGAGAGAGAGAGAGAGAGAGAGAGAGAGAGAGAGAGAGAGAGAGAGAGAGAGAGAGAGAGTTTTAACCTTTGCACTACAGTTAACAAAAGTGTATTTCTATCACTCTTAGGCTTATACAGCGTCTGAGCTTTCCCGATAGGTGAGGTGAGGTGAGGTGAGGTTAGGTGAGGTGAGGTTAGGTGAGGTGAGGTTAGGTAAGGTAAGGTTACGTTAAGTGAGGTGAGGTTAGGTTAAGTTACATCAGGTACAGATACAGGTAAGCGACACATAATATATACTAATACACTAAACTACACACACACACACACACACACACACACACACACACACACACACACACACACACACACACACACACACACACACAACGTATACATATATCAAAATACTATCATACCCAAACACAAGTACACAGGTAGAGGGAGTACAGGTAAGTGTCGGGCGCTCCTTTTAAGTGGAGGCGTCGGTGTCTGTTAGTGCGGTCTTAATTGGTTGGGAGCGCTATCGGGGCGGCTGTCAGTTGCTATCACGTCCCTACCTTAGTCATAATCTGCCGGTGTGACTCCCGTGTGTTATCAGTGCCGCTGACCTCGTGTACCTGGGGTGGTGGGAGGTGGAGGGGTGGTGGTGATGGGGATGTTTGTGATGGTGGGAGGGAGGGAGTGAGGGAGTGGGTGAGTTAGTAAGTTAGTAAGAAAGAAAGAAAGAAAGAAAGAAAGAAAGAATAGAAAAGAAAAGAAAGTGACTGACTGACTGACTGACTGAC
>NC_059275.1:16959732-16964732 GCF_017591435.1 Portunus trituberculatus
AGAGGAAGGAAGGAATCAAAGGAAGACAAGAAGAAGAGAGAGAGAGAGAGAGAGAGAGAGAGAGAGAGAGAGAGAGAGAGAGAGAGAGAGAGAGAGAGAGAGAGAGAGAGAGAGAGAGAAACACAGGCAACCATGGAGAAAAGAAGAAAAAGGATAAAAAAAAGAGAAAGAAAGGAAGAGAGATAGAGAGAAAAGAGAAACAAAAAGAAAAGGAGAAATGAGACAGAGGAAGCAGACAAACAGAGAGAGGAAGGAAGGAAAAGGAAGAAAAGTAGGCAGAGGAGGAGAGATAGAAGAGAGGAGAGGAGAGGAACGAGGGAAAGAAGAGATACAGAGAAAAAAAGAGACAAAAAGAGAAAGAGGTAGATAGAAAGAACAGGCAAGAAGAGAGGAAGGAAGAAAAAAGAAGACAAGCAAGCAAGAATAAAAGAAGAGGAAGAGAAGAGAAGAGAAGAGAAGAGAAGAGAAGAGAAGAGAGGAGAGGAGACGAATGAGGAAGAGAGAGATACTGATAGAGAAGAGAAACAAAGAAGAGAAAGAGACAAAGAAGACATTCAAGAAGAGAAGAGAAGAGAAAAGAGAAGATGAGAGATGAACAAGGAAATGAGATAGAAAAAAACAAAAAAGAAGAGAAAGAGAAGGAGAAAGAGACAGAGAAGACAGACAAACGTAAAAGAAGACAAGCAAGCAAGAAGAGAAGAGAAGAGAAGAGAAGATGAGAGAAGATGAACGAGGAAAAGAGAGATACAGAGAAGAGAAAGAAAAGAGAAAGAGAAGGAGAAAGAGACAGAGAAGACAAACATAAAAGAAGACAAGCAGGCAAAGGAGGAGAGAAGAGAAGAGAAGAGAAAAGAAAAGAAAAGAGAAGAGAAGAGAAGAGAAGAGAAGATGAGAGGAGAGGCAAGTCAGAGCGTGCGGAGGAGCCAGCAAGAGAGAGAGAGAGAGAGAGAGAGAGAGAGAGAGAGAGAGAGAGAGAGAGAGAGAGAGAGAGAGAGAGAGGGCGTGGCGGGCGCAGGACGGTCTTGTGGCGGCGGCGTGGTCGTGATGGCCCGGGGCGCGTGCCGTACAGGAAGACCTACCCACCCCGCTCCTAAATGTTGCTCACTATTATTTAGAACCGCCCAGCGCTCACCGACTCCCTGCCGCTTAGCTCACCCCGCCCACCACCGCTCGCCCGCCGCCCCGCACCGCACCGCCACCACCGCACCGTACCATAGCGAACGGTGACGATGCATTGTGGGAAACTATGAGAGAGAGAGAGAGAGAGAGAGAGAGAGAGAGAGAGAGAGAGAGAGAGAGAGAGAGAGAGAGCGTGCTGCATGGGAGGCGACGGTAGAGGTGCAACAGGTCTCTCTCTCTCTCTCTCTCTCTCTCTCTCTCTCTCTCTCTCTCTCAGTACGTCCCCTTCCTTCCTAACTTTCCTGCTGTGTTTATTCCTCGTTATCATTGTCATTAGGCGCGGCTTGATAAGATCTGACTGTGTGTGTGTGTGTGTGTGTGTGTGTGTGTGTGTGTGTGTGTGTGTGTGTGTGTGTGTGTGTGTGTCCCACAGTCTACTTGCGTGCGTTTTAGAGGAAAATTTGCCTTCAGAGAGAGAGAGAGAGAGAGAGAGAGAGAGAGAGAGAGAGAGAGAGAGAGAGAGAGAGAGGGTGGCATGTGTCAATCAGTCAAGGAAAATGAGAAAACTTTACTAGTGAAAGACAACAGGATGCGGAGGAACAGTTAGAGAGAGAGAGAGAGAGAGAGAGAGAGAGAGAGAGAGAGAGAGAGAGAGAGAGAGAGAGAGAGAGAGAGTTCAAAGTCATGATGATCCTTCCTTTAGTCTGAGAAGAGAATCATCCAATGGAGTTTAGGTCAGACTGGAGGGCGCCAGGAGGAGGAGGAGGAGGAGGAGGAGGAGGAGGAGGAGGAGGAGGAGGAGGAGGAGGAGGAGGAGGAGTCTGTCTAATTATCTATGAAGACTATGCTAATTTACAGCTTGCGTGTGTTTGTACATGAGAGAAACGGAGAGAAAAAAATATGAAAAATACTGAGAGAGAGAGAGAGAGAGAGAGAGAGAGAGAGAGAGAGAGAGAGAGAGAGAGAGAGAGAGAGAGAGAGAGAGAGAAAGGAGGAGGAGGAGAATGAAGACGAAGAAGACTGGTAAAGGGAAAGGAAGATGGCGGTGAAGAGAGAGAGAGAGAGAGAGAGAGAGAGAGAGAGAGAGAGAGAGAGAGAGAGAGAGAGAGAGAGAGAGAGAGAGAGAGAGAGAGAGAGAGACAGACAGACAGACAGACAGACAGACAGACAGACAGACAGACAGACAGACAGACAGACAGACACCAAACCATCTCAATCTACCACCACCACCACCCCTGCCAAACCCCCTACCAAGCCCCTACCAGACCCCTAACGCCCCCTAACGCCCCCTGCCAACCTCCCATCACACCCCCAACCCCGCCCCCCCCCGTGTCCATACATCACGCGGGGTAATCACAGGTGCTCTCCAATTAATAACTTCCACGAGCCGCCGCCATCCCGCCGCGCCCGCCGCCCCACCGTGGGAAACACACCAGCGGGGAGCCACAGAGGGCGCCACACACCGGGGGCAGGGGCACAGAGGGAGTGGATGAGTGGATGAAGGAGTGTGAGTGAGTGGATGAGGGAAGAAGAAAGGGAGGGAGGGAAGGAGAGCGAGTGAGTGAGTGTGAGTGTGGGTGAATGTGGGTGGGTGTGTGAGTTGATGAGGGTGGATGGGTGAGTGAGTGAGGAGTGAGTGTGTGAGTGGGTGGGTAGGTGTGTGTGTGTGTGTGTGTGTGTGTGTGTGTGTGTGTGTGTGTGTGTGTGTGTGTGTGTGTGTGTGTGTGTGTGTGTGTGTGTGTGTAGAGGATATTAACGTTAGAGGAGGAGGAGGAGGAGGAGGAGGAGGAGGATATAGATCATGATTAATAGTGAAGAAGAAGAAGAAAGAAGAAGAAGAAGAAGGAAGGAGGAAGAAGAGAAGAAGAAGAATGAAGAAGAAAAGGAAGAAGAAGACAATAGAAACAAAAAACTGAACAAAAAGGAAGAAAAGAAAAACAACAACTTTACCAAATCATCACAAGACAATTACGAGAGAGAGAGAGAGAGAGAGAGAGAGAGAGAGAGAGAGAGAGAGAGAGAGAGAGAGAGAGAGAGAGAGAGAGAGAGAGAGAATCATGGTGGATCTTACAAGACAACTTTACTATCACGCTCTTCATGACCAACCTACCTCTCTCTCTCTCTCTCTCTCTCTCTCTCTGCCCCCGCCCCCCCTGTCCTCCTGCCCACTTCCCCTTTAGGTCAGTGGTCAAGCCTCGCCAAAAGCCACATTCTTGCGCGCTTTGAAGACTCGCGGCTCGATGGATATCAAGTTTGCGCTGCGCCGTCATGCGATTCTCAAAAGGGAAGAGTTTGGGCGGATTTTGTTTTTTCTTTGTTTTTCTTCTTGTTTTCCTTTTTTTGGGGAGGAAAGAGGAGTGTTAGAGAAATTGAGTGTTTTGTTTTAAGGGTGGTGGTGGTGGTGGTGGTGGTGGTGGTGGTGGTGGTGGTGGTGGTGGTGGTGGTGGTGGTGGAGGCAAGAAGAACAAGAACAAGAATAATGAGAAGAAAAAGCAAAAAAAGAAGAAAAGCAAGACAAAGAAAGGAACACAAAAGAGAAAAAAAAGTAGTAGTAGTAGTAGTAGTAGTAGTAGTAGTAGTAGTAGTAGTAGTAGTAGTAGTGGAAGTAGTAGTACAAGTAGTAGCAATAGTAGTATATCATCATCATCAATATTATCATCATTACCACCACCACCACCACAACCACCACCACCACCACCATCACAACAACAAAACACACACACACACATATAAACACACCATTACAGACACACAAACACACATGGAGACGAGAAAGGAAGGCCCAGAGCTACACAATATATAGAGAGTCAGCTTGTGTGTGTCCTATAAAGTTTTGATATTGCCTTAAGTGGAACGAGAGGGACTTAAAATGCACAGGGCGAGAATAGAAGAGGGAAAAAACTGCAGACAGTCTTTATTTGGCTCATATGAAGGCGGGATGTGGGGAGGGAGAGATGTATGAGGGTGTGTGTGTGTGTGTGTGTGTGTGTGTGTGTGTGTGTGTGTGTGTGTGTGTGTGTGTGTACGCATGTCCTTTAAAATACCAAAAACAAAACGAAAAAAAAAAAAATCAATAAACCAAAAAAAAAACTACAAAACACAGAGAAACGCCACACAAACACCATTTAAAACATTCCAATCCTACATAACATGGATCTAATCACCTTTGAACACCTTCCCGTGGGTGTGGAGACGATTGGATTACGTTACTGATAGACAAAAAGCCGCCGACCCAAGCCTCTATAATCACTGCCGTTTCCTACGTCTATAATAATCCCTTTAGCTGTGTGAATGAGTAGGTTCCAATCCCATGGTATTGCCGCCCTGCCTCAGAAAGGGATCCGACTCCACTGCCGGTGATAAAACTTGGACTCTACTGGAGGAGGAGGAGGAGGAGGAGGAGGAGGAAGTAGAAATGGAAGTAGTAAAAGAGAAACATGTAGTGGTGGTGATGATAGTAGTAGTGGTGGTGGTGGTGGTGGTGGTGGTGGTGGTGGTGGTGGTGGTGGTGGTGGTGGTAGTAGTAGTAGTAGTAGTAGTAGTAGTAGTAGTAGTAGTAGTAGTAGTAGTAGTAGTAGTAACAACAACAATAATAATAATAATAATAATAATAATAATAATAATAATAATAAGAAGAAGAAGAAGAAGAAGAAGAAGAAGAAGAAGAAGAAGAAGAAGAAGAAGAAGAAGAAGAAGAAGAAGAAGAAGAAGAAGATGATGATGATGATGATGATGATGATGATATGATTATGATGAAGAAGAAAAGAGAAAAAAAAGAAAGAAAACACAATCAAACAACAACAACGACAGAGAAAGAGGAAAAGAAAGAGAGAAGAAGAAGAGGAAGAGGAAGAGGATGAGAAGGAGGAAGAGGATGAGGA
>NC_059275.1:16969732-16974732 GCF_017591435.1 Portunus trituberculatus
GGGGCTGGGAGAGGGGCTGGGAGAGGGGATGGGAGAGAGAGGGAGAGGGGGAGGGTAGTGATGCAGCGGTGATAGGATGAAGGGATGGGTTGAGGTTGAGGGATGACGGGAGGGAGGGAGGAAGGGAGGGAAGGTTAATATGTGAAGTTATGTAGTATGGAAATAATGTTCTCTCTCTCTCTCTCTCTCTCTCTCTCTCTCTCTCTCTCTCTCTCTCCAGCAATCATACCAATAACACACACACACACGTAAAGAAAAAAAAAAAAAAAAACAAGAGGAAAAAATGACGCCAGCTTAACCTAATTTAACCTAACCTGCCCCCTCCCTCCCCCCCTTTCTCATCCCCCAGAGTAAAAAAAAAGGCCCCAAAGAAGGCTAATGGCAGGTTGTATCGCCAGCCATTGTTACTTCCTTGTCCGTGTTCCCGTGAGTGGCGCCTCCCCACCTCCACTCACCCACCCACCCCTGTCATTGGTCCTTTGTCCCTCCTCACCTCACTGCTGGACCGTTTGATATGACACTCCACCTCTCTCTCTCTCTCTCTCTCTCTCTCTCTCTCTCTCTCTCTGGGTATATTTTCATGTGCTTTTGTTGTTGTTTTTATTTGTTCATTTGTTATTTTTTTCTCTTTTTGTTCTGCCTCATTTCTATTTTTTTCATTCCCCTGTTTTACATTTTTTTTCAATCCCTATTTCCACATTTTTATCTATTTTTTTCTCTATTTTAGCCTATCTGTCATTTGGTCTTTTCACTACAACTTCCTCCCCCTCATTCATCCTCCTTATTTTTTCTTTTCTCCTTCATTCCTTTGTTCTCATTCTTCTCCATCCATTTACAGATCATTTTCTTCATCTTCACCCTCCTCCTTTCCCTCACCTTCGTTTTCCTCACCTTCCATTCCTCACTTCGCCTCTGTCTCTTCTCTCATTTCACCAGCTATGTCTCTTCCACGTCTTCATTCTCTTCCTCCTCCTTTCCTTTTGTTTTCCTTTCATTCACCCAATCATCCTCCCTTTGTATTTGAGCCTATTTCTCCTCCTCCTCCTCCTTGTCTTCTCTTGTAAAGCCTGTAGTTTAGCATTCCTGACTCCTTGACAAGTTAATAGCGAAGGGTGTAAAAATCCTCGAAGTTCTTGGTTCTTGTGGCTGAGAATCGAATCCAGGGTCACAGGGTTATGAAATGCAAGGCCCTGACCACTGACCCTGCCGTAGTGTCCCCGGGGGCAAGAAAAATGTGACTGTGGGATCGGATTTGTTGGGACATTACCATCAAAACAAAAGCGGCAGATATCGGCCCTCAGTAGCCTCATCTAAGTGCCTGGAGGCATTAAACATATTACTCTAACTTCTCTCTATGTTTTAACACTATCTAAAGGAGTAGGGAATGTATAGCTCCCATATCTAGTATTCACAGGCACGTACCTTCAGTAATAAAGGTGTAGAGAAGAAAATTTCACACAAGTACACTAACACTAAGCGAAACACGGCGCACTTGGGCACACGTGGGAATGGGAGGTTGATTCACAAATTTTAACGGGACATTTTCTTTTATTCGTGTGTTTTGTTTAATATTACCCATTTTTTATTATCATTGGTATTTTTAAACATATCTTTTTAGTTTTTTTAGTTTTTTGTATCCTTATGTATTCGTTGCCCAATAGATGTAGAGATTTTGAGCGGGCGAGAAGCATTTACAAATTATTTCGTCATATCTATCTACTTTACTTATTCATATTAGGCCATTTTTATATCACATTATTTGTCTCTAGAATTTTAAATCATTATTGATACTTTATTTTCTGTAATTACTCTTTTTTCGTATATATTAATTACACACACAAAAAAAAAAAACATTCACAAACGCAGCTATGGTTTGTTTACATCCGTTACTGTGCCGACCGCCGCTCCTGTTGCCGAGATGAATTGGAAGAACAGTCGTAGAAATAAAAGTACAATTGTTGTTATTTGTGACCACGCGCGAAAATAAACACTTCAACACTCTTCAAAAGGCAATGAGAGACAGAAACTTGTGGCGCACGTGGGTTAGCCGGGAGTAATATAACACCTGGACTTATGAATCGTACAGGTGGTGGAGTGGTAATGAGGGATGATAAAGTGAAGAAAATAAGGAAAACTATGGAACGTATTAGCGAAAAAAGATAGACGTGTGTTTCTCTCTCTCTCTCTCTCTCTGATCCTGACTTACGTGAGGGAGTAAAACATACACGACATAAGGTAAGGAAATTATTTGATGTTTGTTGGTAGATGTTTTTGTCTTTAGGAATAACGTATTATTATTATTATTATTATTATTATTCATCATCATCATCATCATTATTATTATTGTTGTTGTCATCTTCATAAATTTTGCTATTTTTGTGGCAATCTGTCATTCATTTTGCTGTAAATCGATGGTTAGGCAGTGTTTCAGTAAGGTTCACAGCACATCTTATTAATTCTGAGCCGTTTGTTTAGTAGTATATTAAGACACGTTAGTTCCTGTTAGTTAAGGATGAGGTAAGTCACAGAGGATCAAGGAAAATCATGTCGTCAGGCTGCGATTTGATTAGCGTGGACAAGACTGCGTGTGCCAAGGACGGTCCGCTCAGAGTCAATGGTTAGTGTTTGTTCTCGCCACAGAGGGAAGCATTACTCTCTTCCTCTCCCTTGCATAACTTTACCATTATTCGTACCATTTGAAAGCTGATTTTTCTTGAGTTATCATACCAGCTAACCTCTCTCTCTCTCTCTCTCTCTCTCTCTCTCTCTCTCTCTCTCTCTCTCTCTCTACTATCCTTCCTTCAGCCGTTTCTCCACCTCCGACTATCCATCCTCTCCTCCACCCCTCCTTCACCCTTCCTCCACCTTCACCCCCCACCTCCTCCTTCAGCCCCCTCCGTCAGAGTGGCACAACCCTTGATCGCGTGTGATGGAGGGGCGCCGCAGTGACCACGCCGTGACGCGCCACGCCCCGCCCAGCGCCCACCACTCGAATTAAAGAAACGGTGGAGATTAGCTGAGCCACAATCACCTAAAACAATACGGCTTTATAATTGACGTGGTGGAGAGAGAGAGAGAGAGAGAGAGAGAGAGAGAGAGGGGGGGGGGGAAGGGATATACTGACCGACTGTATGTGAATGTGTGTGTGTGTGTGTGTGTGGACAGAGACCGACCCTCGAGGCTTCAGATCATTGCTTCACGAGTGCTTCATGAGACACGCTTGCACTAGAGGCGATTATTTCACCTGCTAACCTGCTATTTTGGACTGTATTGTGTGGTCGTTGGTTATGGTGGCTGTGGGTGCCCTCCTCCTCCTCCTGCTGGTGTATCATTTAGCCGCGATCTGTGAGCCCTCTAATGACGAATCCGCGGATATGGAGAGAGTGAGCGTTTTCCAGAGCACATCGTCACTCTCACACCGTCTCGCACGCCTCGGCCCCACGCCACAGCAGCGGAGTGAGCGATCCTTCTGGCGCGCCCCGTAGCCTGCCCGCCCGACTGTAATTGACGATTCTGAAGGGGACGAAATGTGTAATTGGAACCTAAGCGGCGACCAGCGTAATGGGGTCCCCGTGGCGGCCATTGGGAGAGAGAGAGAGAGAGAGAGAGAGAGAGAGGAGGTATGCCCATTAAAAGAGAGAGAAATTATAAAAAAAAAAAAACTTAGTAAGCGATATTCTAATTCCTTCAACACACAAACATAGATCACCTTACCCAGTGCCTCCTAGTACCAGTATGTGTGTGTGTGTGTGTTTGTGGGGCACCGGGACACAGGTAGTAAGTAGGACAGGTAGGACAGGAGGACTTAACCTTTACCTGCCTTCACGTGGCCTTCTCTTACCTCTCCTCCTCTTCCTCTTCCTCCTTCTCCTGCGGGCGGTTAATCCCAGCGCTGTCAACATTCCTACCCAGTTAAAGATATAATTTCATCTTCATAGAGAGACAGAGGGATGAAAGGATGGCTGGGAAAGGAAGGAGGAGGGAAGGGGTACTGAAGGATGCTGGGATTGGGGAGACTGTGGGAGGGTGTAGGGGCGTAGGTGTAGGAGTGTTTTGTGTGTCTCGTCTGTGTCTGCGTCAGGAGGGAGAGGGTGTCCGGGTGTGTGGTGGGGGTGATGGGAGGGGCGTGTTTGGGTGTATGTATTGGTGGTTTGGTTTTGTAAGTTGTCTTTGTTGTTTTGTTTGTGTTGTTGTGTTTGTTAATGGAAAGTAGAAGAAAAGAAGGACAGATAGAAGAGGAAGTGGGGTAAGGGAAGGATGAAGGGAAGCAAGAAGAGGAAGAAAGTAAAGGAGGAAAAGAAGTGTAAGGAAATAAGAGAAAGAGAGAGAAAATAAAGAAAACAAGCAGTATGTGGGTAGCAATAATTAAAGATACAGAAGAAAAGGAAGAAAATAGTAAAGGAGGAATAAAAAAGAGAAGAGAAAAGACGAGAAAGAAAGAGAAAATAAAGAAAACAATAACAGCAAATAGCAATAATTAAAGATACGGAAGAAAAGTAAGAAATAAGAAAAGGAGGAATAAAAGGAAAGGAGAAAAGAGGAGAAGGAAAGAAAATCAAGTAAAAAGACAGCATGTGGGTAGCAACAATTAAAGATAAAGAGGAAAAAGAAGAAAATAGAAAAGGAGGAATAAGAAGAGAAAAAGAAAAGATGAGAAAGAAAGAAAATAAAATAAAGAGACAGGATGTGGGTAGCAACAATTAAAAGTATGGAGGAAAAGAAAGTGGAGAAGGAGGAATAAGAAGAGAAAAAGAAAAGAGGAGAAAGAAAGAAAATAAAATAAAATAAAGAGACAGGATGTGGGTAGCAACAATTAAAGGCAAGAATTATAGTTATTTTTTTTTCATCTTTTTTATGAGAAATTGCAAATAAGGAAAGTGATAATGAGTTGTATTATGCATCCACTTCATTCTTATATGCCAGTGTTTTCATTCTTATTTAGTTGATTTTCCTTGTCTTATTTATGTGTCTGTCAATTAATCTCCTTATTTATCTATTCA
>NC_059275.1:16979732-16987232 GCF_017591435.1 Portunus trituberculatus
AGAGAGAGATGGAGGGGTGGGGGAGTCCTGTAAACAAAATTAGCATATGGTCAGCTGTTCTAATCCTTCCTTTTTCCTTTGTATCCTTCTTTCCTTCCTTCATTTGTATCCTTCGTGTCTTATTTAACCACTTATTTATTCGTCTTTTGTCTCTCTTCTTGTTCTCTTTTCATTTTATTTATTTTGTTTAATTTTTTCCCTTTCTTTCCTTCATTTGGTTATTGTCTTTTTGGTTGTATCCATTTTTGTTGAGACGAATTTATTTGCTTTTCTTCTCTACTTACTTGTCTCTCTCTCTCTTACTCTATTGTTTTGTTTCTTTCATTCATGTATTTATTACTATTATTTCTACTTTCCTCGTTACTCTATTTCATCTTTTCTCCCTTCCTCTTGTTTTCCTATTCCCTCATTTATCACTCAGAGTTCTCACTTTCCCTTTTTCACTCTCCTGTTATGCTCATTCTTCCGTTGTTCATCCCAGCCTATCTTTCTCTTCCTCACCTCCTCCCTCCACCTGCATAATTCCATCTGTTCCCTTCTCACTTTTCTTTCTACTCATATTTCCCACTCACCCTCACGCGGTGTGTCAGGCCGCACCACCCTCCAGCCCGGCCGTCGCCACCCATACCTCACGCCGCGGGCACTAGCAGGGCGCGAGGGTCATCTGGTGGCCGTGCAGAGTGTGAATGGTGGTGTGTGTGTGTGTGTGGTGGGCAGGTACCGGTGCTAGCCCGGGACGTCCCTGCGGTGCTGTGCCGCGGGCCACGGGTGTCTGTTTAGCGGCGCGGTGTTGGTGAGGTCTTGAGCGTGGTGACATGGACAGCAGTTGTTGTCTTAGATAAATATGACTCACCACTTAACCCGAGGCAGGGCCGCCTCCAGGCTGGCTGTGACTCACCTGTGTGCTGGTTGCTGCTTCCGTGCATTACCGCTCGGCTCTACACGTGCAATGCGGCACGCACTCATCCACACATGTACACACACACACTCAGCATGGCCAGGATAAGAACAGAGGTCACGTGCTTTAGACATATTCATTAACATAGAGTATAAAATAGTACATAACAAGTGGCCGCAATATGCAGCAAATTATACAAGTAATTAAAGCTTGGCGTGCCCGAGTGACGGGCGAGTGTGGCGCCCCTCACGGTACAGAAGCCGCGCCTCTCAGGGGGCAGGCGCGGCGCCCCTCGCTCCTCTATCTGCTCATGATGTCGGCGATGGAGAAGCCGAGCCTCTTGGGGGCTGGGGGGCCGCGGGCTGCAGCTCCTCGTCCTCCTCCGTCAGCGTCTGCATCACGTGGTCGTCCTCGTCGTCGTCGCAGTGCAGCACATCCACCACCTCGTCGGCCTCCAGGCGTGCGGCGTCGGCGGCGGCGGGCACGGAGGGCGGCGTGTGTGGGGCAGCGGGCGTGGGGGGAACGTCGTGGGCGTGCTGCGCCTTGTGCACGGCGAGGGTGCGCGCCTGGCAGAATCCCTTGCCGCACGCCTCGCACTTGAAGGGCTTCTCCTTGCTGTGGATGTACTTGTGGTCGCGGAGGTGGTCCTGCCTCCTGAAGGCCTTGCCGCAGATGTCGCAGGGGAAGGGCCGCTCGTCCGTGTGGGTCCGCTCGTGGATCAGCAGGTTGTAGCTCTTGGTGAACTCCCGCTGGCAGTACTTGCAGATGTACCGCTTCTTGGGTCTGCTGAGGCGGCCCCCGGGAGTCAGCAGCAGCCGGTTCAGGGCCAGCTCGCCCGCGCCCAGCGCCGCCCACGGCAGCTGGCCTATCGGCACTGCACCATAAGTCTGCAGCAGCCCCGCCAGCCGGGATTCCAGGCCGTAGGGCGGCGGCTGTTGCTTGGCACCGTTAGGAGGCACTTGTGGTAGGAACGGGAGGGACTGGAACAGCGGGAATGCGGGAGGCACTCGCGAGAGGGGCGTGAACGCGGAGCCCAGCGTTCCAGGACTATACTTGGCCTGGTGTGTGGACGCGTCGGGTCGGGCGGCGAGCACTGACGTACGCTCCATCCTGCTGAGGTAGTGGATCTGCCCGCCATGGGTGATCGCCTCGGTTATATAGGCAACGGCGTGGCCGGGGGCACAGGAGGGCCACTATTGGCTGCTGGGACGCGGTGGGGCGCGGCGCTACTGGCTCAGGTGGAGCAAGGGCGGAGCCAGAGTGAAGCAGGGCCAGTGATTGGGTGAGCAGGATGTGCGGGAGGGGGTGTGGGAGCGCGGTGACTGGCAGCTGGGCGTGTAGGAGGCTCTACTGACCCTGTCGAAGAAGTGCACGTGGATCATTATCTTCAGGTCCGGACACGCATGACTTACGGCTTTTTTTTACTGCTCGGTTTTATTCCTTCCCTTTGAACACAACGTCGCCTCTTTTGGCCCTCCTGCCCCGCGCATGTGTGTGTGTGTGTGTGTGTGTGTGTGTGTGTACCGCTCAAGAGAAACGAGTGTAGACTTTAGGAGGGTGAGCAGCGGCGGCGGCGGCGGTGGCGGCGGCGGCGGCGGCGGCGTGCGGCGGCTGTGGTAGTGGCGAGTATAGGTAAAGGTTAGGTGGAGGGAGGGAGGGAGGGAGGGAGGGAGAGGGAAGGAGAAAAGGGAGAGGAGAGGAGAGGACGGACAGTGTTCCCACGCCGGACCGGGCAGACCACCACCATCACCACCACCACGGAGGAGGAGGAGGAGGAGGAGGAAGGATATCGGCGGAACAAATCTGGCATGTGCGTTGTTGCTCTTCCTTCCTTTCTATCAATGCCCTTTTTATTATTCCTGTCACCCTTAGCCACCCTCATTCACCCTTGTTCACCCTTGTTCACCCTTACGCTCCCTTCAATTGACTGAGAGGTGGGAAGGGAAGGCAGGGGGGCACAGGTAACAGGGGGCAATCACAGGGGTGGTCCAAGGGGGGGTAGGGGTGGCGTGGAGTCATCAGGATAGACAGTAAATGATTAAAACGTCCGAGGAATTAAGACTAACTCGCCGCGCCATGAGTAGGCCGAGGAGGTTCCCACACTGGCATAGGGCACGAGGGTATAGGCGCTCTCTCTCTCTCTCTCTCTCTCTCTCTCTTTTCATTATTCTTCCATCGTTTTATCTTTTTTTCCTGTTTTTGTCTCATTTTCTCCTCTTCTCTCTTTTCTCTTCTCTTCTCTCTCTCTCTCTCTCTCTCTCTCTCTCTCTCTCTCTCTCTCTCTCTCTCTCTCTCTCTCTCTCTCTCTCTCTCTCTCTCTTTTTTTTTCCTCTCAAAAGTCTCCGGTGGTAACACGCAACTTTTTACTATACGAGTCAAGTCTATGGGAGCCGCACACACACACACACACACACACACACACACACACACACACACACACACACACACACACACACACACACACACACACACACACACACCATCAACAACTGATTACTACTACTACTACTACTACTACTACTACTACTACTACTACTACTACTACTACTACTACTACTACTACTACTACTATTACTACTACTACTACTATTTTTACTCAAGTTCTGTCTAGATCTTTATATTTTCTTCTTTTTTCTTGTCCTCCATTAAAATCTCAGTAACTTTTAGTGATTTGAAGCTAAATTTTCCTCTTTTTCTTTCTTGTAACATGGTCCCTCCTCCTCCTCCTCCTCCTCCTCCTCCTCCTCCTCCTCCTCCTCCTCCTCCTCTCACAAAGATCATTATACTCTCAGTTTAATAGGTTTCGTTTTCCTTTCGCCACTCACCACCTCTCTCTCTCTCTCTCTCTCTCTCTCTCTCTCTCTCTCTCTCTCTCTCTCTCTCTCTCTCTCTCTCTGGATGGTTTTCCTGTTATTTTCTTTATTTTTCCTCTTGTTATTATTCCCCTATTCTCTCTCTCCTCTCTCTTTTCTCTCTTATTACTGTTTGTGTTTGTTATTATTCTTTCTCTCTCTCTCTCTCTCTCTCTCTCTCTCTCTCTCTCTCTCTCTCTCTCTCTCTCTCTCTCTCTCTCTCTCTCTCTCTCTCTCTCTCTCTCTCTCTCTCTCTCTCTCTCTCTCTCTCTCTCTCTCTCTCTTACACCCCAGAACCCTCCCCCTCAAATCCATGCCTACCTCTCAACGCCCCCCTTCCATCACCCCTCCACCTCTCTCTCTCTCTCTCTCTCTCTCTCTCTCTCTCTAGCCGGCAATGATTCATACACCTGTCCGCCACATACTGGGACACAGAATGAACCTCCAAGAGTCAATTTGTCTTTGAAACTCTGTAAGGGAAGGATTCAAGATTGTATCAAGAGTGTTTCAGTGTCTTGGCTGCCTTCCTGCTTCCCTCCTCCCGCTGGCTTGTGTTTCTCGGGAGTTTGTTTTGTTTGGGATTGTTGTGGTTTGTTTTTTCTTTTTCTTTTTTTTTTTTTTTTTTTCGTGGTTTTGTTTCATTTGGGAGATTTTAATTGTTTTTTTTCTTTTTGTGTCTTTCGTGTTTGTTTTGGGTTTGTTTGTTTTTTCTTGTTTTTTTTCTATTGTTTAATTTCGGTGATTTTTTTGTTTTGTCTTTTTGTCTCATTTTCCTTTATTTTCTTTTTCTTTCTCTCTTTTTGTCTCTTCCCTTTTTTTCTCTTCTTCTCTTTTTTCTCTCTCTCTCTCTCTCTCTCTCTCTCTCTCTCTCTCTCTCTCTCTCTCTCTCTCTCTCTCTCTCTCTCTCTCTCTCTCTCTCTCTCTCTCTCTCTCTTTTCCTGTCTTCACACAAACACCAAATTTATTTATGGATTATGTAAATGTTTTCAGATTTCATTCCATGGTTTTCCTTCCTTTCCTCCTCCTCCTCCTCCTCCTCCTCCTCCTCCTCCTCAGTGAATAATGACTCTGAAAATTATTACATTAACAATTATTCTTCATATTTATTGGTTGGAAAGGAAAAGAAGGAAGGAAGGAAGGAAGGAAGGAAAGAAGGAAAGAAGGAAGGAAGGAAGGAAGAAATTGTTGTTGTTGTTGTTGTTGTTGCTGGTGGTGGTGGTAGTGGTGGTGGTGGTGGTGTGTGTGTGTGTGTGTGTGTGTGTGTGTGTGTGTGTGTGTGTGTGTGTGTGTGTGTGTGTGTGTGTTACTATCCTATATATCTCATCAACACTTCATCTCTCCTCCTCTCTCCTCCTCTCTCCTCCTCTCCTCTCCTCTCCTCTCTTCTTCTCTCCTCTCCTCTCCTTCCCTCTCCTCCCCATCTCCTCTCACCACCTCCTTTTTCACAGATTCATACAGTACACCCCTAAACATCCCTCACCCCATACACCAACACCATCACCCCCTCACCCCTTCACCCTACCTCACCCTACCTTCATAAAGCACAACCTGTATTAATTAACCTACCTGAAATCAAACCAGCCACCACCACCACCACCAAACTTTCACCCTAGCAAACAAAACTCACCCTTACCGAGCCGTGGCTGTCAATGGAGGCCGGCAGGGTGATTGACAAGGGTGATTTGCAGGGGTAATCACCACCT
The DNA here is from genome assembly GCF_017591435.1 of Portunus trituberculatus. Lineage (NCBI taxonomy): Eukaryota > Metazoa > Arthropoda > Malacostraca > Decapoda > Portunidae > Portunus > Portunus trituberculatus. The sequence continues at coordinate 16,985,186 of NC_059275.1, forward strand.
GCCTTGTTTGGGGCGCCGCCAGGTAAGGCTCGGTGCGCAGGTGAGTGATACAGAGAAGTTAAATGCCATCTTTTATATTAGTGCACCTTGTAATGGCGAGGAGGGTGGTGGGGGGTGGAAGGTGGGTTTGTGGGGGTTAGGGTTGGTTGGGTTAGGTTTGGGTTGGGTTATGTTGGGTTATTCTGTCTGTCTCTGTCTCTCTTTCTCTCTTTCTCTCTTTCTCTATTTTTTCTCTCATTTTTTTTCTCTTTTCGCTTTTCTTTCTCTCTCTCTCTCTCTCTCTCTCTCTCTCTCTCTCTCTCTCTCTCTCTCTCTCTCTCTCTCTCTCTCTCTCTCTCTCTCTCAATGCAATCTTTTGTGGAGCCGCAGATGCATATATCTTTGTATCCTCCTCCTCCTCCTCCTCCTCCTTCTCCTCCTCCTCCTCCTCCTCCTCCTCCTCCTCCTCCTACTCCTCCTCCTCCTCTTCCTCCTTCTCTTACACAAGTCAAAAGTATTAAATAGATTTTTGTTGTATTTATGAGTGTGTCTGTATGTGTGTGTGTGTGTGTGTGTGTGTGTGTGTGTGTGTGTGTGTGTGTGTGTGTGTGTGTGTGTGTGTGTGTGTGTGTGTGTGTGTGTGTGTGTGTGTGTGTGTGTGTGTGTGTGTGAATTGTAGTGTTAATTAGAACGAAACTAGATGAGTGTTATGGAGATGAAGGAAGAGGAGGAGGAAGAGGAGGAGGAGGAGGAGGAGGAGGAAAGTAAGGAATATAACAAGGAAGATGATAACGAAAGAAAGCAAATAAAAGAAAGAAGAGATAATGAAGAGAATAAAGAACAAGGAAAAGAAAAAATAAGATAAAAATGGACACAAGAAAATGAGAAAAAGATAAATAGAAAATCCAGACGAAAGAAAATGGAGAAGAGAAAGAAGAGGAAGAAGAAGAGGAAGAGGAGGAGGAGGAGGAGGAGGAGGAGGAGGAGGAGTGTCCCCGTTGAGGTCGGTAGCGGCACCCAGCTTGGCACCACAGGAGCCTCTCGCTGCCTCCTGTGCCCCCCCCAGACACCCCCACCTGGCCACGTAATTACTCCTCCTCCTCCTCCTCCTCCTCCTCCTCGCAGTCGCTCTCGTTCTTCTTTTTCATCGTCTTCTTCTTCTTCTTCTTCTTCTTCTTCTTCTTCTTCTTCTTCTTCTTCTTCTTCCTCCTCCTCCTCCTCCTCCTCCTCCTCCTCCTCCTTCTTCTTCCTCTTCTTCATCAATAGAGTCACCTGAATAAGATTAAGAAGAGAAATTAGGAGGAAGAGGAGGAAGAGGATGAAGAGAAAGAAGAGGTAGAAGAAGCACGCTGAAAGAGAAAGAGAATAAAAAAAAAGAAAGAAAAAACAAAAACCAGTAAATAGTGAAACCCCAGAGAGAGAGAGAGAGAGAGAGAGAGAGAGAGAGAGAGAGAGAGAGAGAGAGCGCAAGAGGCCTCCCCCTGCGCCGTGTTAATAGAGTAGAGGAGTCCCCGTGGTTCTGCTTATGAAGGGTCGACGCGCACCACAGCCACGCTCACCAATATTGTGGACCCGAGATGCTTGTAATTGAGCCCTTCATCTTAGAGGGAGCTGGGGAGGAGGGGGGGAGGGAGATGATGGTGAGGGGGAAGGGAGAGGAGAGGGAGGGTTCAGGTGGTGTTGTGTGTGGGTGTTGGGTGTATTGGTGTGGGTGGTGGTGAGTGGTGGGGGTGATACTGGTGTGGGGTGTTGTGGTGAGTGGTAGTGTGGTGGTGAGTGGGTGTTGGTGGTGGTGGTGGTGAGTGGGTGTGGGTGGTGGTGAGTGGTGGTGGTGTTGTGGTGAGTGGTGAGTGGTTGTGGTGTGGGTATGGGTGGTTATTGGTGGTGGTGGTGGTGTTTGTATGGATGGTGGGGGTGTTGTGGTGGTGGTGAGTGGGTGTGAGTGGTGGTGGTGGTGTTGTGGTGATTGCTTTTGCTTTGTCTTCATTATTTTTTGTTATATTTTTCTTGTCATTCGTTTTCTTTCATTGCACTACTACTACTACTACTACTACTACTACTACTACTA
>NC_059275.1:17007232-17009732 GCF_017591435.1 Portunus trituberculatus
TGGCCATTAATCTTCTGACCCCCATAGACCCTTCCTGATGTCAATAAAGTGGTCTAATCACACTAAAGATTTATAGTAAAAATGCGTTCCAGTACTGAAGGGGCTAAGATAGTGAAGACTGTGACCATTTATCTTCTAACCTCCATAGACCCTTCCTAATGTCAATAAAGTGGTCTAATCGTACACAAATCTCAAGGTGCAAATGTGTCCCAGTACTGAAGGGGTTAAAATAGTGAAGACTGTGACCATTTATCTTCTAACCTCCATAGACCCTTCCTAATGTCAATAAAATGGTCTAATCGTACACAAATCTCAAGGTGAATATGTGTCCCAGTGCTGAAGGGATTAAGTATGTGTGGGATTGTGTTTGCTTTTGTTTAATTTATTCTTTTTTTCGTATTGAGTTGGATGGTTCACTATTTTGTATTCAGTCTTATTCATTATCTAGTCATTCATCCAGCACTGCATTTCTTTTTGTCCTTCCTTCCTTCCTTCCTTCCTTCCTTCCTGTCTTTCTTTCTTTTCTTCTTTCTTTCTTTCTTTCTTCCTTCCTTCCTGTCTTTCCTTTTCTTTTTCTTTCTTTCATTCTTTTTTTTTTCTCTCTCTTCTTTCCTTCCTCCCTCCCTTCCTTCCTTCCTCCCTTCCTTCCTTCCTTCCTCTTCCTTCCTTCCTTCCTTCCTTCCTTCCTTCCTTTCTCCTTATCTTTCTTCCTTCCTCCCTATCTTCCTTTCTTTCTTTCTTTCTTTCCTTCCTTCCTTCTTTCTTCCCTTTCTCCCTTCCTCCCTTTCTTTCTTTCTTTCTTTTTACTTTTTCTCTCTTTCTTTTTAATTTTTTCTTGCTTTCCTTCTTTCTTCACTCCTTCCTACATCCCTCCTTTCTTCCCTCCCTTTCTCCCTCCCTTCCTTCCTTCTTTCCTTCCTTCCTCCCTCCCTTCCTCCCTCCCTTCCTTTCTATTCTTTCATCCCTTTCTCCCTTTCTCCCTTTCCTTCCTTCTTTCTTCCATCCACCTTCCCTCCATCCACCCTCCCTCCCTCCCCCTTACTACTAATAACCACCTGTATCTCCCTTATTAAGACCTCCCATGCAAACTAAAACATCAACCCATTTTAATTTTTTGTATACATTAATTCCTACTATATATAATTTCCTCCCACGTCTCCTAATTCTCCCCTGTCATCTATCAATCTGTCTATGCCTTCCCGTCTATCTGTATCTATCTGCCTTTCTATTTTCTGAGAGGCAGGGAGAGGGAGAGGGTTGATTGGCACTGTGAGAGGCAGGAAAGGTAGGGAAGAGGAGAAAAGGAGAGAGTTAGGGGGGGTTATAGGCGTGTATGCTATTGTAGGAAAAATATGGGAAGAGGAGGAGAGAGTAAGGAAGGGAAAAGGAGAGAAGGAAAGGTGGGGTGTAAAAAGGAGCTTGTTGTGGTGAAAGGAAGAGATTGAAAAGTAAAGAAAGGATAAGAGGGAGACGAAGGAAAGGAATAAGAAAGGAGGGGAGAAGAAATAGGAAAGGGAGATAGAGAAATAATAAATGGAATGTACGAAAAAGGTAAGAAATGGGAGGAAGAGAGATAAACAGATAAAAAGAAAGAAATAAAAGTGAATGAGAGAGCGAGAAAGACAGACAGACAAACAGACAGAGAGACACAGAAACGAGAAAAATAGAAAAGAAAAATACTTAGATAAGGAAGAAAACAAACTAAAGAAGAGAGAAGGAGAGAGAGAGAGAGAGAGAGAGAGAGAGAGAGAGAGAGAGAGAGAGAGAGAGAGAGAGAGAGAGAGAGAGAGAGAGAGAGAGAGAGAGAGAGAGAGAGAGAGAGAGAGAGAGAGAGAGAGAGAGAGAGAGAGAGAGAGAGAGAGAGAGAGAGAGAGAGAAAGGGGGAGGAAGGGGGAAGGGGAGAGCCATCAGCCAGGTATCAACTCAACAGGTAATTACAGGTAAGCTTAATAAGATCTAGACGCGGCAGCCGTAAGATGGAGGGAGGGAGGGAGGGAAGGGGGGAGGGAGAGAAGGGAAGGAGGAAAGGAGGGAAGGAGAGAAGGAGTGACGGAGGGAGGGAAGGGGAAGGAGAGACGGAGGAAAGGAGGGAGGGAGGTTAGGAGGGGTGGGAGGGGGGTGAGCATGGGAACATTACCGAGCTGTGATTTAGTTATTTATCTCCTTCCTCTCTCCTCTTTTTTTTTTTTTTTCAATCTTTTATTCTTTTATTGTTTCTTATTGTCTTTTTTTTTGTTATCCTTTGTTTTCTTCTTTTCGTTTTTAATGTTGTGTTTATTTTTCTGTTTATTTATTGATATTATTTTGGGTTAGGTTTTTGTATTGTTAGAACATATAGATAACCATATTTACTCTCTCTCTCTCTCTCTCTCTCTCTCTCTCTCTCTCTCTCTCTCTCTCTCTCTCTCTCACCCCATCCTTCACCGCTCATCACCCCACAGACCCCCACTCCGACCCTCACCCCTCACACCCCTCACTACCTAGCCATTCCCCTCTCTGG
>NC_059275.1:17027232-17029732 GCF_017591435.1 Portunus trituberculatus
CACCCCACGCCCCTCCAGCCCCACAAGTCCATCCTGACCAATAGCCATTCACCAATACCTGCCCCCACCTCTCCCCTACCCCCTACCCCCACAGCACCTACACCTACCCCCTCCCCCAGCGCAGACACACACCCCCAGCACAGAGCCAGTATATAACGCACCGGCACACTAACTGTTTTCCCACACTCTCATTACTCTTCCCACACTCACCTCCTGCTCCTCGAGGCTCGCCACGTCCCCTCGTCCTCCACCTCCCCTGACCAGCCTTGACCTGCCGTGACCTGCCGTGTCCTCGAGATGGCAGTAATATCGGACCGCGACCCGCTATCCTCAGTGCTCTCTCCCCCCGCCGGCCCTCCACCCGCGCCCCCATCAGGCACCCACTTCTCTCGTCCACTTCAGGTTTCATCCAGCGGCGCTCCGACACTCACTCCTCCAGCAGTCCTTGCCCCCTTCGCCCTGCCTCCCCCCGGTCTCCGCGGCGCTCCCTACCCAGCCTTCGTCAGTAGTCTCGGCTGTGGGGTGTCCAGCGCCCTACAGAGCTACGGCCTGCTGGCTCTGGACAGTGTGCCTTGGAGCATGCTGAGTAGCGCTCCCCTGAACCGGCTGCTGCTGACTCCCGGGGGCCGCCTCAGCAGACCCAAGAAGCGGTACATCTGCAAGTACTGCCAGCGGGAGTTCACCAAGAGCTACAACCTGCTGATCCACGAGCGGACCCACACGGACGAGCGGCCCTTCCCCTGCGACATCTGCGGCAAGGCCTTCAGGAGGCAGGACCACCTCCGCGACCACAAGTACATCCACAGCAAGGAGAAGCCCTTCAAGTGCGAGGCGTGCGGCAAGGGATTCTGCCAGGCGCGCACCCTCGCCGTGCACGAGAGCACCCACAGCGACACGGAACGACAGGAGGCAACCACAACCCACAATACGACCCCACAACCCACCCACGCCAACAGACACGCCACCCACAGCCTGGCACCACCCCTACAGAAGCCCACCGCCCACCGAGCCACTGACAATCCCCTGCAGTCACCACCTTCTCAAACATCAACTTTGAACTCCTTGTCTCTCCTCCAGGCAACGCCCTCACCCCGCCATGCACCCCCACCAGCTCCCTCACCCCCATCAACACCACCAACCCAAGCCGCCCCATCCCCCTCATCACCTAAACCAGTGCCCTCCCCACAGACACCACCCTCACCACCACGGCCCCGTCAGAACAAACCTTCTTCAGTGCCTCCCACAGCGCCGCCCACACCACGCCGCGGCTTCACCATTCAAGACCTGATGAGTTAGCGAGACCACCCTCAAGTCACCACAAGTCACCACAACTCACCATCTCTTCACTGCTCCTGCCATCATCCTGGCGTCTTGATGTCTGTCTGTCTGTCTGTGTGTATGGTGTGTGTTCTTGTACATGCTGTTTGTGCAGTGTCTTTGTAACGTTAATAAATGGATTGTTATTGTTATATTTTCTTTTTTATTACTTTTTTTTACTTTATTACTCTTTATATTAACACGACAACACACCGCAACACAACACAACACAACACAACACAAAAAGAAACCAACTAAACAAAACCTGACACACACACACACACACACACACACACACACACACACAAAGGAAACAAGAGCCAGAGGTGTATCAGGAAGTATATCAGTTTCCATACCTTTCTCCTTGGCCACAGCCTCTAATCCCACACACTCCACACACGGCCAAGGGACTCAATCGGCCTCCTCTCTGCCCGCACTGTTCCTCGCACGGGCCGTCTTGTCTCTCTTTGTTGGAGGGAAACTTAAGCTGATTCAGAGCTGGGTAGAGTCACGCCTTTGGGTTCTGTGCTTGTCAGTGTGGTGAAGAGTGACTGAGGGTTGGAAAAAGGAGATAAGGAAAGGAGATGAATGGCTTAAATGGAATGTGTATAGGATGAAAGATGATTGGAGAGCAGGGTTTGAGATGAATGGGATACAGGAAAGAGAATAAAAGGATAGAAAGGGATAAACATGTGGAACTGATACAAAGAAAAGGAGACAGAGGAAAGGAGAAGTAGACACAGAGGGAATAAATATTAGTGCATGAAGAAGAATCAGTTGATAATGAAGGAAAAGGAAAGGAAGGACAAGATGAAGACGTAGATGGAACAGAAAAAAGAGAAGGAGGAGGAGGAAGACAAAACGAAGACAGATGGAACAGAAAAAGAGGAAGAGGAGGAGGAAGATGAGAAGGATGCAAGAGACTAAAGAAAATGGAAGATATGTGAAATGAATGGAAGAAAGAAGGAAGAGGCGTTGGGAAAGGAAATGAGATACGAGAGATATATGGAAGAAGAAATGCAAAAAAGGGAAGAGATTATTGCAGGAGAAAAAGTAATCAAAAGGAAGAAGAGGAAGAAAACACAAGATAAAAGAATGGAGAGAAGAGAATGATAAAGAAAGTGGAAGAAGAAGAAGAAAAAGAAGAGAGAGAAAGAGGGGGGAAGAGGGGAATGCTGTTATA